>NW_027206038.1:775000-851730 GCF_024711535.1 Dipodomys merriami
GCGGAGTGAGAGGTCGGCCGGGGGGTGGGCCGGGTGCCCAGTGTTGGAGGGAAGGAAGGGGGGAAGGAAGGAAGGAAAGAAGGAAGGAGGGAAGGAGGGAAGGAAGGAAGGAGGGAAGGAAGGAAGGATGAAAAGGAAGGATGGAGGGAAGGAACAAGAAGGAAGGAGGGAAGGAAGGAAGGAGGGAAGGAAAGAAGGATGGAGGGAAAGAAGGAAGGAGGGAGGGAAGGAGGGAAAGAAGGAGGGAAGGAGGGAAAGAAGGAGGGAAGGAGGGAGGGAAGGAAGGAGGGAAGGAAGGAGGGAGGGAAAGAAGGAGGGAGGGAAGGAAGGAAGGAGTGAAGGAAGGAGTGAAGGAAGGAAGGAAGGAGGGAAGGAAGGAGGGAAGGAAGGAGGGAAGGTGACCGTCGAGCCACGGCGTGCCTACTGGCATGTTCTGTGTGTGATTTCGAGGCCTCCCCCACCCAGGGCCTGGTGTGGGCCAGGTGAGCACTGTGCCAAGGAGTCTCCCTCCCTGTTCCCCTGGGGCTGTCTGTCCATCCGTCTCTCCATCCATCCATCCGTCTGTGTGATTGTGTGTCTGTCCGTGTCTCTCTGTCTGTCTCTGTGTGTCTGTCTGTCCCTATATCTGTCTGTCTGTGTCTCTGTGGTCGGTCTGTCTGGTCTGTTCTGTGTATCTGTCTGTCTGGACTCTTATGTCTGTCTGTCTGTCTCTGTATGTGTGTCTGTCTGTGTCTGGCCAAGTGTCTCTGTGTCTGTCTATCTGTGTGTGTCTGTCTCTGTATCCGTCTGTCTGTCTATATGCCTATTTGTGTGTCTCTGTAGTCTGTCTGTCTGTGTGTCTGTCTGTGTATGTATGTCTATCTCTCTGTCTGTCTATCGGTGTGTGTCTGTCTGTCCGTGTCTCTGTGCTCTGTCTGTCTGTCTGTCTGCCTGGTCTGTGTATCTGTGCGTCTGTCTGTGTCTATCTGTCTGTCTGTGTGTCTATCAGTGTGTCTGTCTGTGTCTCTGTGGTCTGTCTGGTAGGTCTGTGAATCTGTGTGTCTGTCCCGTCTCTTGTGTCTGTCTGTCTGTCTATCTGTCTGGTCTCTGTGTCTGTGTGTCTGTGTGTCTATCTCTCTGTCAGTGTGTCTGTCTGTCTATTGGAGTGTGACTGTCTGTCCGTGTCTCTGTGGTCTGTCTGTCTGTCTGTCTATGAGTCTGTCTCTGTGTCTGTGTCTCTATCTGGTTTGTCTGCCTGTCGGTCTGTGTGTCTATCTGCCTGTCTGTCTGTCTGCATGTCTGTCTGGTTTGTCCATGTGTCTATCTGTGTCTCTGTGTCCGTCTCTGCATCTATCTGTGTGTTTCTGTGTCTGGCTGTCTGTCTGTCTGGTCTGTGTATCTGTGTATCCGTCCATGTCTGTCTGTATGTGTGTCTCTCTGTGTGTGGTGTGTGTCTCTCTGTGTGTGGTCCATGCAGTGGACCCGAGGCCCGAGGCCTCGGTTTACCTGGTTGACGGGGGGGGGGGGGTGGATGAGGAGAGAACCTGCGGGTGCAGGCCAGGAAGATGTCCGGAGAACCTGTGGGCGCAGGCCAGGAAGATGTCCGGGGCGGGCTTGCTGGCCTTGACCTCGGGGTCATCACCCAGCACCACGTGGTGAAAGGCACCGAACAGCTCCCGGTGTGCGCTGGTCTTGGCCTGGTAGGACTCAGTCCCTGAGCTGGTGGCCAGGGCGAAGAGGATGCTGTGCTTCTGTATGTGGAGGATCAACTTCTCTGCACCTGGAGACAGAGAGACAGGAGGAGAAGAACTTAGGTCTTTGGTGGCCTAGGGGGGAAATCCACAAATCCATCCATCCACCCATCCATCCATCCATCTACCCATCCACCCATCCATCCACCCATCCATCTATCTATCCATCCATCCATCCACCCACCCATCCATCCACCCATCCATCTATCTATCCATCCATTCATCCATCCATCCATCCATCCATCCATCCACCCATCCACCGATCCATCCACCCATCCATCAATCCATCAATCCATCAATCAATCCATCTACCCAGCCAGCCACCCATCCATCCACTCATCCATCCAGCTACCCATCCATCCATCCATCCATCCATCCATCTACTCATCCATCCACCCACCCACCCATCAACCATCCATCTATCCAGCAAGCCACCCATCCATCCATTCATCCATCCACCCATCCATCCATTCATCCATTCATCCATCCACCCACCCATCCACTCATCTATCCATCCATCCATCCATCCATCCATCCATCCATTGACCCATCCATCAACCCATCCATCCACCCATCCACCCACCCATCCATCCATCAATTCATCCATCCACCCATCCATCCACCATCCATCCATCCATCCATCCACCCATCCATCCATCCACCCACCCATCCATCCATCCATCCATTCATCCACCCATCCATCCATCCATCCATCATCATCATCATCATTCATCATCATCATCATCATCATCATCATCATCATCATCATCATCATCATCATCATCATCATGGTGACCCTGGAAGGATGTGAACTCCGGGCATCATCATCATCATCATCATGGTGACCCAGGGCGTTTCCCAGGGCGACCGGCCGGGCCACATGCACGCACACGCACGCACACACGTGTATGAGCAGATGACATCTTGTCCCGAGCACTGGGCAGCGAGTCCTAGATAGGGTGGTGGAGACGGCACCGCGTTCTAGAAGGTTCTGAATCCAACGGTCATGGCAGATGGACCGGTGAAGTCTAGGATGTACACACAGACAGACAGACAGGCAGACAGACAGACAGACAGACACACACACACACACACACACACACACACACAAACACACACACACACACACAACGGCCCGGGGAAAGGAGATGGTTCTAGAAAGTTTGTCCCTTTTCAGAGTTCTTCACCCAGACAGACAGACTGACAGATGGATAGATGGATGGATAGACAGATGGGTGGATGGATGGACAGACAGACAGAGAGATGGATGGACAGATGGGCGGAAGGATGGACAGACAGACAGACTGATACATGGATAGACAGATAGACAGATGGGTGGATGGATGGACAGACAGACAGACTGATAGCTAGCTAGATGGATGGATCGATGGACAGACAGACAGACTGATACCTAGATAGATGGATGGATGGATGGACAGACAGACTGAAAGATGGATAGATAAGACGGATAGACAGATGGGTGGATGGATGGACAGACAGACAGACTGATAGATGGGTAGATGGATGGATGGACAGACTGACAGATGGATAGATGGATAGACAGATGGGCAGATGGATGGACAGACAGATAGATGGATAGACAGGCAGACTGACAGATGGATAGATGGATAGACAAATGGGTGGATGGATGGACAGACAGACAGATGGATAGATGGATAATAGATGGATAGATGGATGGATGGACAGACAGACAGACTGACAGATGGACAGATGGATGGATAGACAGATGGACAGAAGGATGGACAGACAGGCTGGTAGGTGGATAGACAGACAGACGGATGGATAGATGATAGATAGATACACAGATAAGATACATGAATAGATGGATAGATGGATGGATGGTTGGACAGACAGAGAGATGTATAGATAGACACACAGACAGACAGATAGGTGGATAGATATAGTAGATAGATAGACAGATAGACATGTGGATAGACAGATGGATGGATGGATCCATGAATGGACAGACAGACAGAGAGTAGATAGACAGACACCTGGATAGACAGAGGGATGGATGCATAGATGGACAGACAGACAGATAGACGGATGGGTGGATGGGTGGATAGATGGGTGGATGGAAGGGTGGATGGATGGATGGGGGATGGGTGGGTGGATGGGTGGATGGATGGGTGGGTGGATGGATGTTGATTGAATATGGATGGGATTAACATTTACACACTTGAGTGACTTGGACCCAAGTCCTGATACAATATGGGTGGGATTAACGTTTGCACACTTCAGTGAGTTGGACCCAAGTCCTCATCTGGATGGAGGAGAGATGGAAGGGATTAACATTTGCACAATTGAGTGACGGACCCAACTCATCTCCATGGAGGAAGGAGGGAAGGGATTAACATTTGCACACTTGAATGAGTTGGACCCAAGTCCTGCTGTTGATGGAATATGGAAGGGATTAACATTTGCACAGTTGAGTGACTTGGACCCAAGTGTTCATCTCAATGGAGGATGGATGGATGGGTGGATGGATGGATGGATGGGTGGGTGGATGGATGAGTGGATGGATGGGAGGGTGGATGGATGGATGGATGGGTGGATGGATGGATGGGTGGATAGATGGGTGGATGGGTGGATGGATGGATGGATGGATAGATGGGTGGATGGGTGGATGGATGGATGGGTGGATAGATGGATGGGTGGATGGATGGATAGGTGGACGGATGGGTGGATGGATGGATGGGTGGATCAGAGGGTGGATGGGTGGATGGATGGATGGATGGATGGATGGGTGAATAGATGGGTGGATGGATAGGTGGATGGGTGGGTGGATGGATGGGTGGATGGATGTTGATTAAATATGGGTGGGATTAACATTTTCACACTTGAGTGACTTGGAACCAAGTCCTGACCTCAATGGAGTAGGTCAAGCTCTGTCTCTGTCTCTGTCTGTCTGTCTGTCTGTGTCTTCTTCTGTCTGTCTCTGTCTTTGTCTGTCTCCTCTGTCAGTCTGTCTGTTGGTCTGCGTGTCTCTACCTGTCCATGTCTGTGTCTGTCTGTCTTTGTCTCTCTGTCTCTGTCTGTCTCCTCTGTCAGTCTGTCTGTGTCTCGTTCTCTCTTTCTTTGTCTGTCTGTCTGTGTCTGTCAGTCTACTTCTGTCTGTCTTTCTGTCTGTCTGTCTCGTCTGTGTCTGCCTGTTGGTCTGCCTGTCCATGTCTGTCTCACTGTCTGTCTGTCTCTGTCTCATTCTGTCTTTGTCTGTCTCGGTCTGTCTGTCTGTCATCAGTGTACTTCTGACTTCTGTGTCTGTCTGTCTCTTTGTCTCTCTGTTTCTGTCTCCTGTGTTTGTCTGGGTCTCGTTCTGTCTTTCTTTGTCTGCCTGTGTCAGTATCTGTCTGTCTGTGTGTGTGTCTGTCTGTGTCTCTCTGTCATTCTCTGTCTGTCTTTCGTGTCTGTCTGTCATTCTCTGTGTCTGTCTGTCTTTCTCTGTGTCTGTGTCTGTCTCTGCCTATGTCTGTCTGTCCATCTGTCTGTGTCTCTCTCTGTGTCCATCTGTGTGTCTGTCTCTGTCTGTCTTTGTCCCAGTGTCTGTCTGTCTTGCTCTATGTCTGTCCGTCTCTGTCTGTCGGCCTGTGTCTGTCTCTCTCTGTCATTCCCTGTCTGTCTGGCTCTGCCTCTGTCTGTCTGTCTCTCTGTCTGTCATTCTGTGTCTGTCTGTCTATGCCTGCCCATGTCTCTGTCTTCTCTGTGTCTGTCTGTGTCCATCTATCTGTCTGTGTCTCTCTGTGTCCATCTGTGTGTCTGTCTCTGTCCCAGTGTCTGTCTGACTCTGTTTCACTGTCCCTGTGTCTGTCAGTCTGTCTCTGGGAACCGCGCATGCTTGTTGCAGGGCAGCGCAGCCCAATCCCGCGCATGCGCAGATCCGTACCTAACAGAGCCCGGGGAGCACACGCATGCGTGTTCCTGCTCGGCGGGGGGGGGGGCGGGGGGGGGGGAGGGACGGGGCGTGCTGGCTCATGCATGCGCGGTACAGCGCGGAGGACCTCCCCCCCCAGGTGGCACGCATGCGCAGTACCAACCAGAACAACCGAGGGAATCCCACGCATGCACGCAACACACGCTCGGCCCAGACGGTGCCGGACGACTCAACCAGTGCGCATGCGCAATGCGGACGGAACCTCGATCCTCCGGAGTCCCCTAGGCACCTCCCGGCGGACTCACGCTGTGCGCATGCGCAACTCGACCCTCCAGGGTCCGCTCTGCGCCTCCTGCCGATTCAACCTGTGCGCATGCGCCGTGGGTCCACACGCGGGAGGGCAGTGGGAACAAGCAGCCAAGGGACACGCATGCGCAGCGGCGCTCCGCCGGGAGAGCTAGGCCCCTCCCTGCTGACGAACCCTGTGCGCATGCGCATTGGCGCAGGCTGGCTCAGCCCCTCCCAGCTGCCTAACCCTGTGCGTAAGCGCAATGGCGCTCCGCCAGGCCGGCTCAGCCTGTCCCCGCTGAAGAACACTCTGCGCATGCGCAATGGCTCTCCGCTGGGAGCGTTCGGCCCCTTCCCCGCTAACCCTATGTGCATGCGCAGTGGCGCTCCGCCGAGAGCGCGAGCATGCGCGCCCGCGTCTTGGCGCCGGCTGATGACATCGATGCGACGGCGCCGGCGGCCGCGCCCGGAAATACAGCCGTGGCGGGGCCGCGGAGCGTCGCCGCCGCCGCCGCCATGGCCACCACTATGCCGTCCGGATCCGGAAGCGGAAGCGGAAGCGCGCAGGAACCCCGAGGACGCCGACCCGGGCGGTCCCCGGGTCACCTTCGGTGCGTGGAGGCCTCCAGGACGAGGCGCCTTTAAGAGGCGGGGACGCTGGAGGGCGTGGCTTTCTGATGGGCGTGGCGTCGCGGTGGGCGTGGCCTGCAGGGCGTGGAGCTGACAGGAGAGTCAGTGGGGGGCGTGGCCTGGAACAGAGGCCATTGGGCCGCTGGTGTTTGGGGGCGTGGCCTGGAAAGACGCCATTGGGCAGCTGGACGTAATGCCATTGGTCGGCTGGGCTGGGGGGCGTGGCTTGGAAGTAAGGCCATTGGGCCGCTGTGCCTAGGGGGCATGGCCTGGCAGGAACTAGGCTATTGAGGGTCCTGGCTTTGGGGGTATGGCTTGGAAGTAAGGCCATTGGGCGGCTGGTCCTGGAGGGGCGTGGCCTGGCAACAGTGATGCTATTGTGTAGTCTGGCTTTGAGGGCGTGGCCTGGGCATGCTGCCATTGGATGGCTGGCCTGGGGGGCGTGGCCTGGCAGGAACCAGGCCGTTGGGTGCCCTGGCTTTGGGGACTTAGCACCCACCACCTCCCCATGGTGACTCAGGGACTGAGCACCCAGCACCTCTCCATGGTGACCCAGGGCAGGGACTGAGCACCCAGCACCTCCCCATGGTGACCCAAAGTGGGGACTCAGCACCCAGCACCTCACCATAGTGACTCAGGATGGGGACTGAGCACCCAGCACCTCCCCATGGTGACCCAGGATGGGCAATAAGCCCCCAGTACCTGCCCATGGTGACCCAGGACCAAGACTAAGCACCCAGCACCTCCCCATGGTGACCTAGGGCCAGGACTAAGCACCCAGCACCTCCCCATGGTAACCCAGGATGGGGGCTAAGCACCCAGCAACTCCCCATGGTGACCCAGGGCCAGGTCTAAGCACCCAGCACCTCCCCATGGTGACCCAGGGCCAGGACTAAGTACCCAGCACCTCCCCATGATGACTCAGGGGAGGGACTGAGCACCCAGCACCTCCCCATGATTACCCAGGGACTGAGCACCCAGCACCTCCCCATGGTGACCCAATGTGGGGACTAAGCACCCAGCACCTTCCCATAGTGACTCAGGATGGGGACTGAGCACCCAGCACCTCCCCATAGTGATTCAGGATGGGGACTGAGCACCTAGCACCTCCCTATGGTGCCCCAGATCCAGGAGTAAGTACCCAGCACTTCCCCATGGTGACCAAGGGCAGGGACTAAGCACCCAGCACCTCCCCATGGTGACCCAGGACCAGGACTAAGCACCCATCACCTCCCCATGGTGACCCGGGGCCAGGACTAAGCACCCAGCATTATCCCATGATGACCCAGGGCTGGGACTAAGCACCTAGCACTATCCCAGGGTGACCCGGGGCCAGGACTAAGCACCCAGCACCTCCCCATGGTGACCCAGAGTGGGGACTAAGCATCCAGCACCTTCCCATAGTGACTCACAATATCCCCCAAGCACCCAGCACCATCCCATAATGACCCAAGACAGGAACTAAGCACCCAGCACCTCCCCAGGATGATCCCCAAGCACCCAGCACCACCCCATAGTAACCCAGGGCTGGGACTAAGCACCCAACACCTCATCATAGTGACCTAGGATGATTCCCAAGCACCCAGCACCATCCCATGACAACCCAGGGCTGGGACTAAGCAACCAGCACCTCCTCAGAGTAACCCAGGACCAGGACTAAGCACCCAGCACCATCCTATGATGACCCAGGGCTGGGACTAAGCACCCAGCACCTCCTCATGGTGACCCAGGGGAGGTACTGAGAACCTAGCACCATCCCATGATGACCCAGGACAGGGACTAAGCAACCAGCACCTCCTCAGAGTAACCCAGAACTGGAACTAAGCACCCAGCACCACCACCTGGGGAACAAGGACTGAGCCTAAGCATTCAGCACCTCTCCATGGAGACCGAGGATAGGAACTAAGCACCCAGCACCTCCCCATGGTGACCCAGGAACGGGACTTCACACCCAGCACCTCCCTACTGTTTACATGAGTCAGGTACCAAGCACCCAGCACCTGCCTATTACTAACTCAGGACAGGTACCAAGCACCCAGCACTTCCCCACAGGGACTCTGGATAATCAGCAAGCACCTAGCACCTCACGTGTGTGTCCTTTCCCTCCCCCTGACCCCATCCCAGGTTCTCCACGTGGCGCGATGACCGCTGGTTGTACAGGATGATGGACTATGTGCCTGGTGGCCAACTCCTCAGCTACCTGTGCGCCCGCCAAGATCCTGTGCGCACTGGCCTACCTGCAGGTGAGCGGACCAGCAATGATGGGGGCCGCCCATCCATCCATCCATCCATCCATCCACCCATCCATCCACCCATCGATCCTCCATCCATCCACCCACCCATCCATCCATCCACTCATCCATCCATCCACCCATCCACCCATCCACTCATCCAGCCACCCATCCACCTATCCATCCATCCACCCATCCATCCACTCATCCACCCATCCACCCATCCATCCATCCATCCATCCACCCACCCATCCATCCACCCATCCATCCACCATCCATCCATCCAGAAAGTTCCAGAAAGTTCTCCCAAGGTTCCAGAAGGTCCCAGAAAGCTCCAGGTTTCAGAATAACTCAGCACATTCCCCAGGCAGGTGATCCCTCCACCCAGACACACCCCAACCCTCCCACCCCCCTTCCTTGGCCCAGGAATGATTTTGGAGGGGAGGGGGGAGGGAAGGAGGGTATTGATGATATTGGTATTGGTGTTGGTATTGATACTGATCCTCTCATGGTCTATTGATGATAGGTTTTCCCAGGGGATCTGTTTGATCTAAGGACTTGAGACGCTTCCAGGACAACCCATGGAAGGTTCTAGAAAGAAGCCAGGGCTGGGGCTGTTTTCTATTTCCTCCCCACCCCCCCATTCTCCCCAACATCTGGGACCCAGTTGCGTTCATCCCTTGGGATTCTCCTCCATGGGAGAAGTTGAGGATGGATGATGACATCACCCCTTCCCATGATCCTTTGCGGTGACTGGTCCAGGGTCCCTTGACTATTCTTGTTGTTGTTGTTGTTGTTGTTGATTTATTATGATGATTAGCTCATGTGCATGGTCTTGTCTTTCCCTTCCCCCCTCCCCAACCAAGCTTCTAGAAGCTTCTGGAACAAATTGCTGATGGATTTCCTGTGTGTGTGTCAGACTCAACCAGAAACCAGCCAATGGCTTCCTCTTCTCAACGCCTGGAAATCTGCCCAACACTTCCTGGAAGGGGGGAGGGGGAGGGGGAATGGAGGAAATGAATAATGAATGAATGAATTCCCTCCTTCCTTCCCTCCTTCCAATCCTTCCTTCCCTCCATCCTTTCTTCCTTCCTTCCCTCCTTCCTTCCTTCCCTCCTTCCTTCCTTCCCTCCTTCCTTCCTTCCTTCCTTCCTTCCTTCCTTCCTTCCTTCCTCCTTCCTTCCTCCTTCCTTCCCTTCTTCCTTCCTTCCTTCCCTCCTTCCTTCCTTCCCTCCTTCCCTCCTTCCTTTCTTCATTCCTTCCCTCCTTCCTTCCTTCCTTCGTTCCCTCCACTCCTTCCTTCCTTCCTTCCCTCCTTCCTTTATTCCCTCCACTTCTTCCCTCCTTCCTTCCTTCCTTCCCTCCTTCTCTCCTTCCTTCTTATGTCTTTCTGTCTGTCTCTGTGAGTCTCTGTATTTCTGTCTCTGTCTGTCTCTGTGTCTCTTTCTGTTTTGCAGTCTGTTTGTCTGTCACTCTGTCTCTGTCCATTTGTCTCTATGTCTCTGTGTGTCTGTCTCTGTATCTGTCTGTCTGTCTCTGTCTGTCTGTCTCTGCCTCTGTTCATCTGTCTGTCTGGCTAGCTATGTCTGTCTCTGTCTCTTTCTGTCTCTGTCTGTCTGTCTGTCTGTCTGTCTCTGACTCCATTTTTCTGTCTGTTTCTGTTTGTGTCTGTTCATCTGTCTCTGTGTGTCTGTCTGTCTGTCTCTGTGTTTCTCTGTATTTTTCTGTGTCTGTCTCTGTCTGTTCGTCTGTCGGTCTCTCTGTGTGTCTGTCTGTCTTCATCTGTCTGTCTCTGTGTGTCTCAATCTCTATCTGTCTCTGTCCGTTTGTCTCTCTGTCTATGTCTCACTCTGTATTTGTCTCTGTCTGTCTGTCCATCCGTCTGTCTGTCTCTGACTCCTTTTTTCTCTTTTACCGTTTCTCTGTCTCTATGGTTCTGTCTGTACGTCTGTCTGTCCCTGTCTGACTCTGTGTCTCTCTGTGTCTGTCCATTTGTCTGTCTCTCTGTCTGCCTCTGTCTGTCCATTTGTCTGTCCATCTGTCTCTGTCTGTTTCTCTATTTCTCTGTCTGTCTGTCTGTCTGTCTGTCTCTGTTCATCTGTCTCTCTGTGTCTGTCTGTCTGTCTGTCTATCTCTATTTCTGTCTGTCTCTATTTCTCTTTGTGACTTTCTGTCTGTCTGTTTCTCCGTCGGTCTGTTTATCTCTGTGTCTGTCTGTCTGTCTCTATGTCCATTTGTGTCTTTGTCTGTGTCTGTCTGTCTCTGGTTATCTGTCTGTGTCTGTCTGTCTCTCTGTCCATTTGTCTGTCTCTGTCTGTGTCTGTCTGTCTGTCTCTCTGTCTCTTTCTGGGTCTGTCTGTCTGTCTCTGACTCCATTTTTCTGTGTTTGTGTCTGTGTCTCTGTCTGTTTGTCCCTGTATCTGTGTGTTTGTCTGTCTGTCTCTGTCTTTCTCTATCTGTGTGTCATTCTCTCTCTGTGTCTGACTGTCTCTGTTCATCTGTCTCTCTGTGTTTCTCTCTATATATTTGTCTCTGTCTCTTTGTCTATCTGTCTGTCCCTGTCTGTGTGTCTCTCCGTCTCTATTTGTCTCTTTGTCTATCTCTATGTCCATGTCTGTCTCTGTATGTCTGTCTCTGTTCATCTGTCTCTCTGTGTCTGTCTGTCTGTATCTCTCTGCCTATCGCTCTGTGTCTATTTTTCTGTTTCTGTCTGTGTGTCTGTCCGTGTTCATCTACCTCTCTGTGTGTCTGTCTGTCTCTTGTGTTTCTCTGTATTTGTCTCTGTCTCTCTGTGTCCATCTGTCTGTCTATGTCTGTGAGACTGTCTGTCTGTGTTCATCTGTCTCTCTCTGTCTGTTTGTCTCTGTCTCTGTCTGTCCATCTGTCATTCTCTGTGTCCGTCTGTCTCTGTATCTGTTTGTCTCTATCTGTGTCTGTCTGTCTCTGTGTCTGTCTCTCTGTCCATGTCTGTCTCTGTTCATCTCTCTCTCTCTGTCTCTGTGTCTGTCTGTCTCTCTCTCTGTCTCTGTCTGTCTGTCTCTATATTTATCTGTCTGTATCTCTGTGTGTCTCTGTCTGTCTGTCTCTATATTTGTCTGTATCTCTCTGTCTGTCTGTCTGTGTCTGTCTGTCTATTTTTCTCTCTCTGTCTGTGTCTGTCCCTGTTCATCTGCCTCCCTGTGTGTCTGTCTGTCTCTTGTGTTTCTCTGTATTTGTGTCTGTCTCTCCATCTCTGTCTGTGTGTCTCTCTGTGTCTCTGTCTCTCTCTGTTTATCTGTTTCTGTCTGTGTTTTGTCTCTCTGTCTCTGTCTGTCCATCTGTCATTCTCTCTGTCTGTCTCTGTCTCTCTGAGTCTGTCTGTCTGTTCATCTCTCTCTGTGTCTGTCTGTCTGTCTCTCTGTCTCTGTCTGTCTGTCTATATTTGTATGTCTGTATCTCTCTGTCTGTCTCTCTGTGTCTGTCTATTTTTCCCTCTCTGTCTGTCTGTGTGTCTGTCCCTGTTTATCTGCCTGTCTGTGTGTCTGTCTGTCTCTGTCTCTCTGTCTCTCTCTGTCTATCTGTGTGTCTGTCTGTGTGTCTGTCTCTGACTCCATTCCTCTGTCTTTCTGGCTGCGTTTCCTCTCTGTCTGTCTGTCTGTCTATCCCCCCTCCTCCCCCGCCCCCCCACACCCCCTCTTTCTCAGCTCTGTGCCCCCCAGCCCACAGGTCTGGCCTTTTCCCCTTCCTCTCCCCTCCTCCTCCTCCTCCTCTTCCTCCTCCTCCTCCTCCTCCTCCTCCTCCTCCTCTCTCTTTCCTTCCAGAACTTTCTCTTCGGCCATTTCTCCCTCCCCCTCCCCAGCATCCCCCCCTTCCCCGCCTGGCCTGGTGGGGGGATTCATGGTCTCCCCATCCCCCTCTCATCGACCCCCACCCCCTCTTTTTCTTCCCTGATTCCCCTCCCTCCTTTTCCCACTGACACCCCCCCTCAGCCCAGGCTGTGTGGGGCGGAGCTGAGGCTCAGGCCACAGCGTGGCGGGGTGGGGACATCTGGGCCTGGGCGGATAAAAGAGGAGCCCGCAAGCTGTGCTGTGCTGTCTGGAGATACAGGACAGAGAGACAGACAGACAGACAGACCAGGTGAGGGGGCCTGGACGAGGGGTGGAGGGGGGTGAGGGGATCTTGGGGTACAGGGGATCCTGGGAGGGGGGAAAGGGGGAGGTGTAGGGATTTGGGGGTTCTGGGGGTCAAGGAGGAGAGGTTAGGGGTCAGGGAGATGCAGGGGGAAACATGGTCAATCCTGGGGTTCCCAGGACCCCAAAGTTCATTGGGGGGAAAGCACAAGGATTCCTGGGAAGAGGGGGTCAAAGGCCCAGAGAGCAAAGGTCCTGGGGTGCAGCCAGCAAAGGAGTTCAAAGGTCAAGGAGGGGGGAGACAGGTCAGGGGAGGGCGGACACCTGGGACATGGGCAAGATCAGGGAGCCAAGGTCCTGGGGTGCAAAGTTCAGGGGTGAGGGAGTCAGGAAGAGGGGGAATGGGAAGTTCAGGGGTGCAGGGATCAGAGGTCACCAATCTGGGGGGTGAGGGAGGGCATCTGTCACGGGGGTCCTGGGTCCTAGGTTCCCCCAAGTTCAGAGGGGAAAAGCCCAGGGAGCAAAGGTCCTGGGGTGCAGAGTTCAGGGGGTGCAGGGGTCACAGGTCACAGGAATCTGGGGTACCAGGGTCCCAGGTCCCAGAGGTAATGGAAAACCCACCTTAGGGGTGCAGGGTGTCATGGTCCTCCTCTTCCTCCTCCTCCTCTTTCTCCTGTCCTCCTCCTCTTTCTCTTCTTCCTTCTCCTCTTCCTCTCTTCCTCCTCCTCTTCCTCCTCCTCCTCTTCCTCCCCATCCATCCATCCATCCACCCATCCATCCATCTACCCATCCATCCACCCATCCATCCATCCACCCATCCTCCCATCCATCCATCCATCCATCCACCCATCCATCCATCCACCCACCCATCCACCCATCCATCCATCCATCCACCCACCCACCCACCCATCCACCCATCCACCCACCCATCCACCCATCCACCCATCCATCCACCCATCCATCCATCCACCACCCATCCATCCATCCATCCATCTGCCCCTCCACCCATCCATCCACCCATCCATCCATCCACCCATCCATCCACCCATCCATCCATCCACCCACCCACCCATCCATCCATCCACCCATTCATCCATCCATGAAGCCACGCCCCCTGTGGCTGGTCCAACCCATTCTCTTCCTCCTCCTTTTCCTCCTCTTCTTCCTCCTCCTCCTCCTTTTCTTCCTCCTCATTGTTATTACTATTATTCTCATCATAGTTATTATTATTACTGTTATTGACATTGTTGTTTTTACTATCATGGTTGTTATGGTTATTGTTAATATGATGGTTATGATCATCATTATTGTCATGGTTATTACTATTATGGGTATTGTGGTTATTATTGTTATTGTTGTCATGATGTTTGGGTTATTGTTATGATTGTTATTGTTGTTATTGTTACTATGGTGATGGTTATTATTATGGTTACTGCTATTGTTGTCATGATGGTTATTATTGTTATTGTTGTTGTCATTGTTATTATTATAGTTATTATTGTTGCCATGGTTATTACTATTATGGGTATTATGGTTATTATTGTTATCGTTGTTATTATTGTCATTGTTATTGATATTATAGTTGTTATTGTTGTCATGGTTATTATTGTCATTGCTATTGTTATTATAGTTATTATTATTGTCACAATGGTTATTGTTATTGTTGTTCTTGTTACTGTGGTGGTGACGGTCATTGGCATATTCTTCGCCAAGCCTTCCTTGTTGCTCAGGAGGCTGAGATCTGGAGGATCGTGGTTCAAAGCCACCTCCACCCCCTCTCCCCACCCCCCCCCAGGACCAACCGAGAGACCCGGATCTCCAGTGAACCCCCCAACCTGGAAAGGTAGGTGAGGAGCTCCGGCCCCGCGTTCGCGTCCCGGGGAGGGGGGGCTGATGGAGGTGGGAGGAAGAGGAGGAGGAGGAGGAGGAGGGTGATGGGTGATAGGAAGCCAGGGGGAAATGGGGTGCTGAGTACTTAGTACTTAGTCCTGGGGAGGGGGGAGGGGGGATGGACAATGACAGAAACAGACAGACAGACAGAAGAGACACACAGACAGATGTAGACACACAGACAGACAGACAGACACAGACATGACACAGAGAGAGAGAGAGACACAGACAAACAGACAGACCAAGATGTGCAGACAGACAGGGAGAGACAGAGACAGGACAGACAGACACACAGACAACCATACAGACATACAGAGACACAGAGACTGAGAGAGAGACAGAGACAGAAGAGACAGACAGGCACAGACAGTCAAACTGAGCCAGGACAGATAGACAGAGACACAGAGACAGGAAGAGACAGATGGACACAGGCACAGACAGAGACAGAGACAGAGAGACAGAGATGGACGTGAGAGAAACTGTCACAGACAGACACAGAGAGACAGACAGACAGACAAAGAGACAGAAGAGAGACAGACCGGGAGAGACAGATGCACCGAGACAGATAGACATAGAGACAGACATACAGAGGCACAGAGAGACGGGCAGACAGACACAGACAGACAGACAAATGACAGATGGAGAGAGGCAAAAGAGACAGACAGAGACAGGAAGATAGAGACAGACAGACAGACAGACACAGACAGACTAATATGAGACAGACAGATGTAGACATGGAGACAGGGAGAGACCGACAGAGGTAAATGGACAGACACAAGAGACAGACAGATGTTAACAGAGACAGACAGGAAGACACAGAGACAGAACAGACAGACAGAAGAGACACACAGACAGATGTAGACACAGAGACGGACAGACAGAGAGAGACACACACAGACAGACGAAGATGTGCAGACAGACAGGGAGAGACAGACAGAGACAGGACAGACAGACAGAGACACACAGACAGAGACACAGACAGACAGAGACACAGACAGACAGACAGGGAAAGACAGATGGCAGAAACAGAAGAGACAGACAGGCACAGACAGACAAACTGAGCCAGGACAGATAGACAGAGACACAGAGACAGGAAGAGACAGACAGACACAGGCACAGACAGAGACAGAACAGACAGACAGAGATGGACATGAGAGAAACCGGCACAGACAGACACAGAGAGACAGACAGACAGAAAAGACAGAGAGAAGTGACAGATGGAGAGAGGTAGAAGAGACAGACAGACAGAGACAAGAAACAGACAGACAGCTGTAGACACAGAGACAGGAAGGGAGATGAACAGACATGGAGAGACAGCAATAGACAGAGATAGACACAAGCACAGAGAGACAGACAGAGACAAGAGACAGACACAGAGACGGACACAGACAGAGACAAACAGACAGAGACAGAACAGACTGACAGACAGACAGATGGAGACAGGGAGAGACCGACAGAGGTAGACAGACAGACAGACTGAGACACAGATGTGAACACAGAGACTGACAGGAAGAGACAGAGACAGGACAGACACAAGAGACAGAACAGACACAGACAGACAGACAGACAGACAGAGATAAGAGACAGACAGACTCAGAGACAGACAGAGAGAGACAGATGGACAGACACAGAACAGATAGACACAGGGGCAGACTGACTGACAGAAGAGTCAGACACAGACTGAGACAGACAGACATCAACATACAGACAGACATGAGACAGAGACAGACAGACAGACAGAGACAGAGACAAGTGACAGATGGAGAGAGACAGAAGAGACAGAACCAAGAAGACAGAGACAGACAGACAGAGAGACCAATGGACAGATAACAGACAGAGACAGAGAGGCAGACAGACAGAGACAGACAGAGAGAGACATGGAGACAGGGGGAGACCAACAGAGATAGACGGACAGACAGACAGACAGATAGGGAGAGACAGATGGATAGAGACAGACAGACACAGACAGAGACAGAGAGACAGAGACAGAGAAAAGACAGATGGACAGAGACAGGAAGACAGACACAGACAGAACAGACAGACAGACAGAGGCGGATGTGACAGAAACAGGCACAGACGGATTGAAAGACACAAGAGACAGACATATGAATACAGAGACATACAGGAAGAGATAGAGATAGAACAGACAGACAGACAACAGAAGAGCAGACTGATGTAGTTACAGAGACGGAAAGACAGACACAGACATGAGACAGAGAGAGACACACAGACAAACGAAGATGTACAGACAGACAGAGACACACAGAACACACACACACAGAGACACAGAGACAGACAGATGGACAGAGACAGAAGAGACACAGACAGAGAGACACAGACAGACATGAGCCAGAGACACAGACATGACTGACAGACAGACGGAGACAGTTAGACAGAATCAGAAGAGACAGACAGGCACAGACAGACAAACTGAGCCAGGACAGATAGACAGACATAGACACAGAGACAGGAAGAGACAGACAGACACAGGTACAGACAGACAGAGAGACAGACAAAGAGAAGAGACAAAAGACAGACAGACAGACAAACAGATGTACACAAAGAGACATACAGGGAGAGACAGATGCACCGAGACAGACAGACAAAGAGAACAGACAGACACAGGCACAGAGAGACGGACAGACAGAGAGAGACAAGTGACAGATGGAGAGAGACAGATGAGACAGACAGACAGACAGAGAACACAGACAGATGTAGACACAGAGACAGACAGGAAGAGACAGAGAGACAGAGACAGACATGTAGACACAGAGAGAAGAAACAGACTCAGACAGACAGACAGACAGACAGAGGACACAGATGTAGACACAGAGACAGACAAGAAGAGACAGACAGTCAGAGACAGACATGTAGACACAGAGATAGAGAAGAAACAGACAGACGCAGGCACAGACAGACAGATGGGCAGACACAGAGGAGACAGATGGACAAACAGACACAGATAGAGACAAGTGACAGATGGACAGAGACAAGAGTCACACAGACAGACAGAGACAAAAGACAGACAAGTACAGACAGAAGAGAAAAGAGACAAACAGACACAGACAGGAAGACAGAAGGGGACAGACAGACAGACTGAGACAGAAGAAACCGACACAGGTACAGAAAGACAGACTGAGAAGAGACAGACAGACACAGAGAGACAGAGGCATGAGAGCCAATGGACAGACAAGAGACAGAAGAGACACAGACAGACAGACATATACACAGAGACAAAGACATGAGACAGGCAGACAGATGGAGACACAGAGACAGACGGACAGAGGGAACAGACACAGACTGACAGACATGAGACTGATGGACAGACAAGAGACAGACACAGAGATGAGAGACAGAGCCAGACGGAGACACAGACACAGACAGGGAGAGATAGATGGACAGACAGAACAGACAGACAGACAGATGGAGACAGGGAGAGACCGACAGAGGTAGACGGACAGACAGACAGACTGAGACAGACAGGAAGAGACAGAGATAGAATAGACAGACAGACACAAGAGACAGACAGAGACAGAACAGAAACAAACAGAGATAAGAGACAGACAGACAGGGAGACAGACAGACACAGGCAGACACAGAGACAGAGAGACAGATGGACAGACACAGAACAGATAGACGCAGGGGCAGACAGACCGACAGAGAGAAGAGTCAGATACAGACAGACAGACAGACAGACGTCAACACAGAAACAGACATGAGACAGAGACAGACAGACACAAGTGACAGATGGAGAGAGGCAGAAGAGACAGACGAGCCAGGAAGACAGAAACAGACAGACAGACAGACAGACAGACAGAGGACACAGATGTAGACACAGAGACAGACAGACAGACACAGATTGAGACAGAAGAGACCCAGACAGACAGACAGACAGATGTACACACAGAGACACACAGGAAGAGAAACGGATAGAGACAGACACAGGCATAGACAGACAGACATAGAGACAAGAGACAGATGGACAGAGACAGAAGAGACAAAGAGACAGACAGGCACAGTCACAGACAGACAAACTCAGCCAGGACAGATAGACAGACATAGACACAGAGACAGGAAGAGACGGACGGACACAGGCACAGACAGACAGAGACAGAACAGACAGACAGACAGACAGACAGAGATGGATGTGAGAGAAACTGGCACAGACAGACACAGAGAGACAGACAGACAAAGAGAAGAGACAGAAGAGACAGACAGGGACAGACAGACAGATGTACACACAGAGACAGACAGGGAGAGACAGATGCACAGAGACAGATAGACAAAGACAAGAGACAGACAGACAGACACAGACAAAGACAAGTGACAGATGGAGAGAGACAGACGAGACAGACAGATGGAGCCAGGAAGACAAAGACAGACAGACAGAGGACACAGACAGATGTAGAGACAGTGACAGGAAGAGACAGACGGACACAGGGACAGACAGACAGAGACAGGTACAGACAGACAGATAGAAGAGACAGACATGTAGACACAGAGACAGAGAAGAAACAGACTCAGACAGACAGACGCAGGCACAGACAGACAGATGGGCAGACAGAGGAGACAGATGGACAGACAGACAGACACAGAGACAGGCAGGAAGGGAGATGGACAGACACGGAGAGACAGACAGACAGAGACAGAGACAGACAGGAAGAGACACAGACAGATAGACAGAGACAGGAAGACAGACAGACAGACAGAACAGACCAACAGAGATAGACACAGGCACAGAGAGACAGACAGACAGAGACAAGAGACAGACTGGGACAGACAGACTGAGACAGAAGAGACACCAAGACAGATAGACAGAGACAGACGGACAGACAGAAACAAAAGACACACAGAGACAGACTGAGACAGAAGAGATCCAGACAGACAGATGTACAAACACAGACAGACAGGAAGAGAGTCGGACAGAGACAGAGACAAGAGACAGATGGACAGAGACAGACAGACATGAGACTGGTAGACAGACACAGGGAGAGACAGAGATAACAGACAGACAGACGTCAACACAGACAGACAGAGACAAAAGACAGAGACAAACAGAGATGTGGAGACAGACAGATGTCAACACAGACAGTGATGGAACAGACAGACAGACAAGATCGATGGACAGACAAGAGACAGAGATAGAGAAACCCAGACAGACAGACGGAGATGTACAGACAGATGGAGACACAGAGATAGACAGGGAAAGACAGAACAGACAGACAGAGTGACATGAGACCAATGGACAGATAACAGACAGAGACAGAGAGACACAGACAGAGACAGACAGACAGACAGAAACACAGAGACAGGGAGAGACTGACAGAGGTAGATGGACAGAGACAGGCAGATGTCAACACAGACAGAACAGACAGACAGAGATAAGAGACAGAGACAGACACAGAGACAGACAGAGACACAGACAGACAGACACAGACAGACAGACAGACAGGGACACAGACAGACAGATACAGACAGACAGAGATAAGAGACAGACAGAGGGAGACAGACATAAGAGACAGACACAGACAGACAGACACAGAGGCAGACAGGGAGTGACAGACCAGACAGACAGACATGAGACCAATGGACAGATAACAGACAGAGACAGAAAGGCAGACAGACAGACAGATAAGAGACAGACAGACAGATGTCAACACAGAGACAGACAGACACAGACAAAGACAGAGAGATAGACATGGAGAGACAGATGGACAGAGACAGACAGACAGAGCAGGTCTTCCCGGTCTCTTTTTCCTTGTGTCTCTCGACTTCCTGATCATATTCCTGTTGGTTGGTGTTTTCCTTCTTCCTCTTCTGTCTCCTCTTCCTATTCCATCTTCTCTTCCATCTCCTCTTCTTCTTCCATTTCCTCTTCCTCTTCCATCTCCTCTTCCGTCTCCTCTTCCATCTCCTCTTCCATCTCCTCTTCCGTCTCCTCTTCCCTCTTCTCTTCCTCTTCCGTCTCCTCTTCCATCTTCTCTTCTGTCTCCTCTTTCTCTTCCATCTCCTCTTCCTCTTCCGTCTCCTCTTCTGTCTCCTCTTCTGTCTCCTCTTCCATCTCCTCTTCCGTCTCCTCTTCCGTCTCCTCTTCCATCTCCTCTTCCATCTCCTCTTCCTCTTCCATCTCCTCTTCCTCTCCTCTTCCATCTCCTCTTCCTCTCCTCTTCCTCTTCCATCTCCTCTTCCTCTCCTCTTCCTCTTCCATCTCCTCTTCGATCTCCTCTTCCTCTTCCATCTCCTCTTCCTCTCCTCTTCCTCTTCCATCTCCTCTTCCATCTCCTCTTCCTCTTCCGTCTCCTCTTCCTCTTCCGTCTCCCCTTCTGTCTCCTCTTCCTCTTCCATCTCCTCTTCCGTTTCCTCTTCCATCTGCCCTTCCGTCTCCTCTTCCTCTTCCATCTCCTCTTCTGTCTCCTCTTCCTCTTCTGTCTCCTCTTCCATCTCCTCTTCCATCTTCTCTTCCATCTCCTCTTCCGTCTCCTCTTCCATCTCCTCTTCCATCTCCTTTTCCTCTTCCATCTCCTCTTCTGTGTCCTCTTCCATGTCCTCTTCCTCTTCCATCTCCTCTTCTATCTCCTCTCCGGTCTCCTCTTCCATCTCCTTTTCCTCTTCCATCTCCTCTTCTTCTTCCATCTCCTCTTCCTCTTCCATCTCCTTTTCCTCTTCCATCTCCTCTTCCTTCTCCTCTTCCATCTCCTCTTCCTCTCCCATCTCCTCTTCCATCTCCTCTTCCATCTCTTCCGTCTCCTCTTCCATCTCCTCTTCCTCTCCTGTCTCCTCTTCCATCTCCTCTTCCGTCTCTTCTTCCGTCTCCTCTTCCGTCTCCTCTTCCATCTCCTCTTCCATCTCCTCTTCCGTCTCCTCTTCCGTCTCCTCTTCCTCTCCCATCTCCTCTTCCATCTCCTCTTCCTCTTCCGTCTCCTCTTCCTTTTCCATCTCCTCTTCCGTCTCCTCTTCCATCTCCTTTTCCTCTTCCATCCCTCTTCTGTCTCCTTTTCCATCTCCTCTTCCTCTTCCATCTCCTCTTTCATCTCCTCTTCCTCTCCCATCTCCTCTTCCTCTTCCCCTTCCTCTTCCTCGTGTCCATGTCCTTCTTCCTCTTCCTGTTCTTCTGATACATCTCCTTCCTCTTCCCATTCTCCTTCCTCTTCCTCCCCATTGTCTCCCTGACCCCCACAGGTCGCCTCACATCCTTGAACCTCCATCCCCGGGCCTCCAACTTCCAGCCTCCATCCCTGGCCTCCATCCTTGGGCCTCCATCCCCTTGGACCTCCATCTCCAGCCTCCACTCCTGGCCTCCATCCCCAGCCTCCACCCCATTTGGCCTACTTTCCTCTATCCACAGGGCCTCCATCCCTAGCCTCCACCCTCCTGGGCCTCCTTCCCTGGGCCTCCAACTTCCAGTCTCCATCCCCAGCCTCCACCCCATTAGGCCTCCATCCCTGGGCCTCCATCCCCAGCCTCCAATACCTCTGGGCCTTCTTCTCTGGCCTCCAACTTCCAGTCTCCATCCTCAGCATCTACCTCTGGCCTCCACCTTCCTGGACCTCCATCCCCAGTCTCCATACCTGGCCTCTAACCCTGAGGCCCCCATCCCTGGACCTCCACTTTCCTTAGGCCTCCATCCCTGGGCCTCCAGCCCCTGGGCCTCCAACTTCCAGTCTCCTTCCTCAGCCTCCACCCCTATCCTCCACCCTGTTGGACCTCCATCCCCAGTCTCCACCCTGGCCTCTAATCCCTAGGCCTCCTTCCCTGGGCCTCCAACTTCCAGCCTCCATTTCCCTGGGCCTCCACCCCTGGGCCTCCATCCCCAGCCTCCCCCCCTCCATCCCAGCCCCAGGATGGGGGGCCCCCGCCCCTGGGCCTCGCTGCTGCTGCTGCTCCTGTGTGGCCCCCACCCAGCCCCTGCCACCCGCTGCCCCAGGACCTGCGCCTGCTACGTCCCCACCGAGCTCCACTGCACCTTCCGCAGCCTCAGGGCCGTGCCCCATGTGCTGGACCCCAAGATAGAGCGCGTGAACCTGGGGTGAGGCCTGGGGGGGGGAAGGGGGGAAGGAAGGGAAGGAAGAGGAAGGAAGGAAGGAAGGAAGGAAGGAAGGAAGGAAGGAAGGAAGGAAAGAAGGAGGGAAGGAGGGAAAGAAGGAAGGAGAGAAGGAGGGAAGGAAGGAAGATGGAGGGAAGGAAGGGAGGATAGAAGGAAGGAAGGAAGGAGGGAAGGAAAGAAGGAAGGAGGGAAGGAAGGAGGGAGGGAAGGAAGGAGGGAGGGAGGGAAGGAAGGAAGGAAGGAGGGAAGGATGGAAGGAAGGAAGGAGGGAGAGAAGGAAGGAAGGAAGGAAGGAAGGAAGGAAGGAGGGAAGGAGGGAAGGAAAGAAGGAAGGAAGGAAGGAAGGAGAGAAGGAGGGAGGGAAGGAAGGAAGGAGGGAGGGAAGGAAGGAAGGAAGCGAGGGAGGAAAGGAAGGAAAGAAGGAAGGAAGGAAGATGATGATGAGTAATGATTCATTATTCTTGACCCTGACCCGGAAACAAAAGTCCTGCCCTCCCAGCGCTGGTTTTCAGGCTGGTTTCCTGATTTCCTCTTCCTGTCCTCTCATCTGTTGAATTAGGTTCAACCACATCTGGGTCCTGACGCATGCTTCCTTCTCCGGTCTCGCGAGACTTCAGCTGCTGCTGCTGCACGGAAACGAGATCGCGGACATCACCGAGGGCGCCCTGAGCGACCTGGGTGCACTGCAGGTGCGCAGGGAGCGGGCGGAATTGGAAGGAAGTGGAAGGAAGTTTGGCAGGAAGTGGGGCAGAAATACGCAGTGAAGTGGGACAAAGTAGGGAAGGAAGTGGGGTGGAAGTTTGGGGAAATAGATACGGAAGTGGGAGGAAGTAGGGCTGGAAGTGGGAAGGAAGTTGGAGGAAGAAGGAAGTGGGAAAAGAATAGGGAGGAAGGAGGGGGGAAATGCGGAGGAAGACAGGGAGAAATGGGGATCAAATAGCAAAGGAAGTGGGGAGGAAGTAGGGAATCAATGGAGGAAGTAGAGACGGACATGGAAGGAAGTCGAGGCAGAAGGGAGGCGGAAGTGGGGCAGAAGTGAGACGGAAATGGATAAGGACCTGGGAAGAAGTAGGGCCGGAAGTGTAGCCGGATGTTGAGTGGAAATAGGGAAGGAAGTGGAGCAGAAGTGGGTCGGAAGTAGTGAGGATATGGATCTGGAAGTGGAAGTAGGGCCAGAAGTGGGGTGGAAATCGGGAAGTAGGGAGGAAGTGTGAGGAAGTAGGGACGAAAATAAGCCGGAAGTGGGGAGGAAGTGGGAGGAACTAGGGGTGGAAGTGGGTCGGAAGTGGTTAGGATAGGGTTCCGGAAGTGAGAAGTGGGTTGGAAATAGGGAAGGAAGTGGGGAGGAAGCAGGACGAAGTAGGGGCGGAAGTAAGGCGGAAGTGGGACGGAAGTGGTGAGGATATGGATCCGGAAGTGGAGTGAAAATAGGGAAGGAAGTGGGGAGGAAGTGGGGGCGGAAGTGACCCAGAAGTGGGGAATGATATATAGCCGGAAGAGTGGAAGAAAGTGGAAATAGGACCATGGGTAGGATCGGAAGTGGGGCAGAAATAAGGAAGGAAATGGATAGGAAGTGGGAGGAAGTCGGGGCTGAAGTGAGGCGGAAGTGAGCCAGAAGTGGGGCAGAAGTGGTGAGGATATGGATCCAGAAGTGACAGGAAGTAGGGCCATAACTTGGAGGAAGTAGAGGCGGAAGTCAGCCGGCAGTGGGGAGGAAGTGACCCGGAACTGGGGCGGAAGTAAGTCGGAAGTAGGGAGGAAGTGAGACTGGGGCAGAAGTGGGAATGGAAGAAGTGAGGAAATGTACTCGGAAGTGGGAGGAAGTAGAGGCAGAATTCGGCAGAAGCCGGATGTGGAGCAGAAGTGTGACAGGAAGTGGTACGGAAATAGGGCAGAAGTGAGACCGGAAGGGGGTGAAAAAGACCGGAAGTGGGGCGGAAGTGACCCCGAAGTGGCCCTTCGGATCCCAGAAATGCCCTCTTTGACCCACGCAGGTGCTGAAGCTGAGCTACAACCAGCTTCGAGCACTGCACACGGGCTCCCTGCGGGGCCTGCGGCGCCTGCCCGGCTGTACCTGGACCACAACCGGCTGGAGTCGGTGCACCCATGGGCACTGCTGGGGCTGGCATCGTTGCGGCTGCTGCGTCTGGATGGGAACCGGCTGGCGGCGCTGGCGCCTGAGGGGCTGGCCACGCTGCATGTGCGCGGGGTCCCGGCCTGCACGCTGGGCATGCTGCACCTGGCTGGGAACCGCCTGGCAGCGCTGCCTGCCGGCACCCTGGCCCGTGCACCCGCGCTGCGCGCGCTGCATCTGCAGGATAACCCCTGGGCCTGCGGCTGCCGCGCGCGCTGGATGGAGGGCCTGCAGGGGCGGGGCCGAGGTGAGCAGAGGGGGCGTGGTCATGCGCAGGCCAATGAGAGGGCGGGGCGGGGCTGAGGCGATGCAGAGAGGGAGCGTGACCAAGATACAGTCGTGGCTGGGCGTAAGTGAGTAGCCGAGCTCCCCGAGTCACGTGGGGCAGAGGCGTGGCTGAGGTGCCCAGGGGGGCGTGGCCGAGCTCCAGCCAGTAAAAAACGGCAGCAGTGTGGCTGGGCATGGCTGGGCATTAGTGAGGAGCTGCAGGGGGCGTGGCCAAGGTCTAGCCACTAAGGCGGGGCGGGGACGATGCTGAGGCTCCACAGGGAGGGTGTGGCCCAGCTTCAGCCACTCAGGCAGGGCGAGGGTGTGGCTAAGACTCCACGGGGGCGTGGCTGAGGTCCAGCCAGTCAGGTGAGATGAGGACGTGGCTGAGGTGACACTGGGGCATGGCTGAGCTCCAGCCAGTCAGGCAGGGCAGGGGTGTGGCTGAGGCTCGGCAGGGGGTGTGGCCAATCTCCAGCCAGTCAGGCATGGCGGGGGCGTGGCTGAGAACCCCCAGGAAGGGCGTGGCTGAGCTCCAGCCAGTCAGGCGCGGCGGGAGCGTGGCCGAGGCTCCCCAGGGAGGCGTGTCCCATGTCAGCCCGCCCCTCTCCCGTCCCCCCCTGCAGGCCTGCTGCGCTGTGGGAAGGAACAGGCGTACGCGGCCTACGCCAGCCCCACTGACTGCCGCGGCCTGGACCTGCGTCGCCTGCCGCCACGCATGCGCTGTCGGTCGCCGCGCATCCTCACTGACCCGGCGGATGGCGAGGAGCCGCCAGAAGCGGAAGTGGAGGCAGAGGAAGAGGAAGTGGAGGACGGGGAGGATGTGGGCGAGGTGCGGCTGAGGCTGACAGACGCCCGTGGCCGCACTGCCCACCTTGCCTGCCGCCTGTGGCGCGCGCCCGTCGTGCGCGACCTCAACGTGCGGCCCAGCCTCGTCCCCGACACCCCTGCGCACGTGCGCCTGATGCTCAGTGCCGCCCTCGTCTGCTATGCCGACCCTGCCCACCTCGCACATGCCCGCCGCCTGGTGGGAGGCGATGACACTGATGACGTCGCGCTGATGCTGCGCCATGCCCACCTGGATGGGGACCTGGGAGATGGATCCGGGGAAGGCCACTCCCAACCCTCGGGCAGAGACCCTGATGGGGATGAGCTGTATCAGGACAGGCACCCGGATGTAGGCCACGCCCACCGTCAGGGCGGAAACCCGGATGTGGACCATATGTATCAGGCCACAGACTCAGATGTAGGCCAGGCCCACCATCGAACCAGGAACCCTGATATAGGCCACGTCCACCAGGGAGCCAGAGACCCTGATGTAGGCCCTGCCCACGCTCAGGACAGAGACCCGCTTGTAGGCCACACCCATCTGCAGGACAAATACCCGGATGTAGGCTATATGTATCAAGCCCGAGACCCGGATGTAGGGCCCTCCCGCCAGCAGGACAGACACCCGGATGTAGGCCATGAATATGATCAGGACATAGGCCCCGCCCACCCTCAGGACAGAGACCCTGATGTCAATGACCCGGATGAGGGCCCCGCCCACTCTGAGGACAGAGACCCGGATGTAGGCCCCGGGTATGACCAGGATGGAGGCCACGCCCACCCTGAGGCCAGTTTCCTGGATGTCCATGACCCGGATGTGGGCAAGGCCTACCGCCTGGTTCGCGGCCCTGGTGCGTCGTCATCGTCGCCGATGTCACTTCCGGGCGTGGTGGCCCGGCTGTGAGCGCGGCCTGCCTGACTTCTGCAGCCCAAGCTGACGCTGTGCTGGGCCGGGCTGCGCGGGCCACACATACATCTGACGTGGATGGTGTGCGTGCGTGGCCCCGAGGACCCGGAGGACGCACCCTGGGTGACCCTCGACCCCCGTGATGACCCCGATGACGTGCACGTGGTGACCCCGGGGCAGACTCTGCGGCTGCACTGTGCAGCGCAGGGCTCGGAAACACCATGCGTGGCCTGGACGCGGCCCGACGGCTCCGTCCTGCTGGGCGATGAGGACGGCGGCCATGACGGGGGGACAACGCTGGAGATCCGCGGGGTGCACCAGGCTGATGCTGGATGGTACCGCTGCGAGGCCCGAGTGGGGCGCCGCGGGGAAACCGAGGCATGGCACGTGGCCTACGGCGGGGACGGAGCCACGGGGTCCGGGGCCTACGTGGAGGAGGAAGCCATGGAATCTGAGGCCTATGGTGTGAATGAAGCCATAGGATCCAAGGCCTACGCTGAGGAGAAAGCCACGAGATCTGAGGCCTATGCTGAGGAAAAAGCCACAAGATCCGAGGCCTACCCTGAGGAGAAAGCCATAGGATCCTAGGCCTATGCTGAGGAGATAGCCATCAAATCTGAGGCCTATGACATGAATGAAGCCATAGGATCTGAGGCCTACACTGAGGAGAAAGCCAAAGGATCCAGTGCCTATGGCTCAGATGAAGCCATGAGATCCGAGGCCTACACTGAGGAAAAAGCCACAAAATCTCAGACTTATGGTGAAGAAAAAGCCATAGAGTCCGAGGCTTACGCTGTGAATGAAGCCATAGAATCCGAGGCCTATGGTGCAAATGAAGCCATAGAATTCGAGGCCTTCACTGAGGAAAAAGCCATAGGATCTGAGGCCTACACAGAGGAGAAAGCCATAGGCCCCGCAGCCTACACCGTGTCTGAAGCCACAGGCCATGCAGCCTTTGACACCTCTGAAGCCACAGGCCCCGCAGCCCCGTCTGCAGCCCCAGGCCCCGCCGCCTTTGATGCCTCTGAAGCCACAGCCCCCTGGGCCTACGCTCTGTCTGCAGCCCCAGGCCCCGCAGCCTTTGATGCCTCTGAAGCCACAGCCCCCGCGGCCTATGCCCCATCTGCAGCCCCGGGCCCTGTGGCCTACGGTGGCTTTGAGGCCACCATGGCAGGCCGGGCGCAGCGTGTGTTCGTGGTGGCGTCGCGGGCGCCAGCGGCCACGGCTCTGGCGCTGCCTGTGTGCGCCGCACTGCAGCTGGGCTGCCGGGCAGAGGCGGAGCCGGCGGCGCGCGTTGGCTGGCTGCTTCCCGGCGGGCGCTGGGCCTGGGCGGGGACAGAGCTGGGGACCGACGGCGTCGGGGATGGGGCGGACGGGACACTGACGCTGCCCGCGCTGGGTCCGCAGCACAGTGGACGCTATGTGTGCGTGGCCGCCAACGCGCTGGGGATGGCGCGCTGGGATGCGGACGTCAGTGTGGGCGGGGCAGCGGGGGACAAGATGGCGGAAGCCAAGATGGCGGAATCAAAGATGGAAGAATCCAAGATGACGGAAAGCAAGATGGCCAAAAACAAGATGGCGGAAACAAAGATGAAAGGCAACAAGATGGCGGAAAACAAGATGGAGGGAATTAAGATGGCGGATTCCAAGATGGTGGAAACCAAGATGGCGGAATCCAAAATGGAGGGGAGCAAGATGACCGAAAACATGACAGAATCTAACATGCCCGACGCCAACATGGCGGATTCCAAGATGGCCAAAAACAAGATGGTGGACACCAAGATGGCAGAATCAAACATGGAGAGAAACAAGATGGAGGAATCCAAGATGGAGGGAACCAAGATGGCCGAATCCAACATGGCCGACACGAAGATGGCGGATTCCAAGATGGTGGACGCCAAGATGGCTAAATCCAAAATGGATGGAAACAAGATCGTGGAAAGCAACATGGCGGAATCCAAGATGGAAGGAATCAAGATGGCAGAAAACAAGATGGAAGGAATAAAGATGGCCGAAAACAAGGTGGTGGAATCAAAGATGGAGGGAACCAACATGGCGGAATCCCAGATGGAGGAATCCAAGATGGAGGGAATTAAGATGGCGGATTCCAAGATGGTGGAGGCCAAGATGGCGGGTTCAAAAATGGTGGATTCCATGATGGTGGGCGCCGCTGCGGAAGCGGCCGCGGGGGCGTCGCGCGGCGCTGACGTCATTGTTGATGCACCAAGCTCGGGCCCGGGCACCGGGGAAGCACGGCTGTGGCGTCGGCGTCTTGCGGGCGCCCCTGGGCGTGGGCGGCAGCGGCATCCGACGCCTCCGCCTCCCCCTCCCGTCCCACGCGCCGCCCCCGCCAGCCGCAGGTTCCAGCCCGCCTTACCGCGCCGCCCGCGCCCACCAGTGGCTGCCGAGCACATCCGGGCCCCGCCCACCCTGCTTCCGGTCTCCATGGAGACCTCCCCGCTTCCGGCGTCCACACTTCCGGTTTCCACACTTCCGGTTTCGACGCAAATATCCCCACTTCCGGTCTCTGTGTCTTCTGTCGACCCACTTCCAGTCTCTACTCGGACCTCACCACTTCCGGTCTCCACTCAGACCACCCCACTTCCAGTCTCCACACTGCCGGTTTCCACTCGAACATCACCACTTCCTGTCTTCACTACTTCCGCCTACCCACTTCCGCTCTCCCCATGGACCTCCCCACTTCCAGTCTCCACTCGGACCCCTGCACTTCCTGCTTCCACACTTCCAGTTTCCACTTGAAAATTCCTACTTCCGGTCTCCTCTCGGACCACCCCACTTCCGGCTTCCACACTTCCGGTTTTGTCTCGAACATCCCCACTTTTGGGCTCCACTCGCAAATCTACACTTCCGTTCTCCACGCGGAGATCCCCACTTCCGATCTCCATTCGGACCACCCCACTTCCTGTTTCCCCACTTCCGGTTTCCACTCGGAAATCCCCACTTCCGGCCTCCACTACTTCGGCCTACCCACTTCTGTTTTCGACTGAGAGATCCCCACTTCCGGCTTCCACACCTCCGGTTTCCCCACGGACCTCCCCACTTCCGGTCTCCAGTCGGACCACCCGTCTTCCGGTTACCACTCGGAGATCCCCACTTCCGACTTCCACACTTCCGGTCTCCCCACGGACCTCTCCACTTCTGGTTTTGACACTGACATCCCCACTTCCGGCCTCCACCCCTAGAGCATCCGCTGCTCTGACCTCTGCACTCCCGTCCTCCTCACTTCTGTCCTCCTCACTTCCGGCCTCCTTACTTCCGGCCCCCAGGAGGCCTGGCGGCGGCCGCAGGCGGGGACGACAGCACAAAGCCCACCGCGCCTGGCTGGGCCCCACGGCGAACCCCCGTGACCCCGTGGTTACAACCCTGCACGGCCGTGGCCCGGATGCCCTCCCTTCCTGTCCTGCGACTTCCCCTGACAGTGACCCTGGGACCTTTGACCTGCGACCCCCGGCCCCGCCCGCTGTGACCCCGCCTCGTGGCACCTGGAACGAGCTGGACACGGGTGAGCCTCAGTTTACCCATCTGTTTCCTGCAGGCTCTTGGCGTGGGGGCAGGGGACTGAGGGGAGCCAGATAGGAGGTGGAGGTTAGCGGTCACAGGGAGGATACAAGACAGTCAGAGGTCACGGGGAGGTTAGGGGTCATGGGGGGTCAGAGGTCACAGGGAAGTCAGGGGTCACAGTCGGGTCAGTGGTTGCAGAGAGGTCAGAGGTCATGAAGAGGTCACGGGGAGGTGAGAGGCCATGGGCAGGTGAGAAGTGGATGGGAGGTCAAAGGTCATGGGGAACTCAGGGGTCATGGAGAGGTCACGGGGAGGTCTCGGGATGGTCACTGGGAGGTCAGAGGTCATGGGCAAGCCAGGAGTCACAGGAGGTCAGAGGTCACAGAGTACTCAGAGGTCATGGAGAGGTCACAGGGAGGTCAGGGGTCACTGGGAGGGCAGAGGGCATGGACAGGTCAGAGGGCATGGGGCGAAGTCCTTCATTGTCTGTCTGTTGTCTGTGTTCCTGGCCGTGTGCGGCACAGGATGACTGGGGAGACAAACACACACGCACGGACAGACAGGCAGACAGACATAGAGCAGACAGATAGAGGGACGCATGGAATGGATGCGATCAGGTCTCTTCTGCATAGCCCTGATACTCTTGGACCGCACATGCATGGATCTGACATGCGTGTAAATGTCACGCATGAATCTGACACTCACACAATGGTCACACGTGGAAATATCACTCGTGAAAGGGACACGATCACATCCCTTCCACACTCACCTGATACACATGAAGCGCGCATGCGTGGCTCTGACACACGTGGAAATGTCATGCACGCCTCCCCCGCTCCCCCCGTGCTGCGTGAGGCGCCCACGGAGTTGGTGTCGGCCCACGCGGGCCTCACCCTGCACCTGCCCTGCACAGCCCAGGCCTGGCCCCCTGCGGCCCTACACTAGCGTCTGCCTGACGGGACCCACGCGAGACCCGTGCATGTGCACACGAACCCTCGACTCAGCGACATCTACGTCCTCCCCAATGGCACGCTGGTGCTGCGCTGCCTGCAGGCCCCGCGCCATGCTGGTGAGTACGAGTGCGTGGCCGTGAACACGCTGAGCATCGCGAAATGCACTGTGCACGTCGAAGTCACGCCCGCGCACGCGCCTCTCCCTCCCAGCGTCCGACCCCGAGGCCCGCTCGCCACGCTCATGCCCCACGGCGCTGACCTCACGCTGCACTGCCATGCGTGCGGGGACCCCGCCCCACGCGTGTTCTGGAGGCAGCCAGATGGGCGACTGGTGGATGCTGGGAGCAGGTGAGTGTGGGAAGTGGGGGGCATCCATCCATCCACCCGTGCATCTACCCATCCACACATCCATCCATCCACTCATCCATCCACCCATCCATCCACCCATCGATCCATACATCCACCCACCCATCCATCCATCCACCCATCCATCCATTCATCCATCTACCCATTCATCCATCCACCCATCCACCCTTCTATCCATCCATCCATCTACCCATCCATCCACCCATCCATCTACCCATCTATCCACCCATCCATCCATCCACCCATCCATCCACTCATCCATCCACCCACCCATCCACCCACCCATCCATCCACCCATCCATCCATCCATCTACCCATCCATCCACCCATCCATCCACCCATCCATCCACCCATCCATCTACCCATCCATCCACCCATCCATCCACCCATCCATCCACCCACCTATCCATCCACTCATCCATCCACCCATCCATCTATCCACCCATAGTTGGGATAAAGATGATACCCCTTGATAGATAGTTAATTGATAGAGGATGGATTAGACAGATGACATAGACACAGTAGACCATAGATAACAAATCGATTATCGATTAAATATTGATAGAGATGAGGTGGGGATGGTAGATCCATTAGCAGTGAATAGGTAATTGATAGGTCCTGGCTTGCTAGATCGCAAGGTAGAACCCTAGTGATCGATCATAGATGATCGATCAGGGATCGATACAAGATGAGTATTGGATGCATATGTCACATGTGCGAATAACTAACATTGGCTTCAAATTTGTCTTCCCTTCCTTATGGTCTTTCCTCCTATTACTTTCTTCCCTCCTTCCTTCCCTCCTTCCCTCCTTCCTTCCCTCCTTCCCTCCTTCCTTCCCTCCTTCCCTCCCTCCTTTCTTCCTTCCCTTCTTCCTTCCTTCCTTCCCTCCTTCCCTTCTTCCTTCCTTCCCTCCGATCCTTCCGTCCTTCCCTCCAATCCTTCCTTCCTTCTCTCCAATCCTTCCTTCCTTCCCTCCAATCCTTCCTTCCTTCCATCCTTCCTTCCCTACATTCCTTCCTTCCTTCCCTCCAATCCTTCTATACTTCCTTCCCTCCAATCCTTCCTTCCTTCCCTCCAATCCTTCCATCCTTCCTTCCCTCCAATCCTTCCTTCCCTCCAATCCTTCCTTCCTTCCTTTCTTCCTTCCCTCCAATCCTTCCTTCCTTCCCTCCAATCCTTCCTTCCTTCCTTCCCTCCAATCCTTCCTTACTTCCCTCCAATCCTTCCATCTTTCCTTCCGTCCAATCCTTCCTTCCTTCCGTCCAATCCTTCCTTCCTTCCCTCCGATCCTTCCATCCTTCCTACCCTCCAATCCTTCCTTCCAATCCTTCCCTCCAATCCTTCCTTCCCTCCTTCCTTCCCTAAATTCTCTCCTTCCTTCCCTCCAATCCTTCCTTCACCCTTCCCTCCTTCCTTCCTTCCTGCCCTCCCTCCCTCTCCCCTCCCCAGCTCTGACATCCGGGTCCGCGCCTTTCCCAACGGCACGCTCTCCGTGCGTCCGGTGACGTCACGCGACGTGGGGGAGTATGTGTGCGTGGCGCGCAACGCGGCAGGCGACGCGCCTGCACGGCTGCGCGTGGAGTTGGCGGCTGGGTCAGGCGCCTCCTATCTGCAACCCCAGCTTCCCGTGACCCCCGTGACCCCCGTGACCCAGGACGCCGACCCCAGGGAGGACTGCACTGCCCACCACTGCCTCCATGTCCCATCCGGTGTCCTGGGAGACCCGGATGTTCGGGTCGCGAGGCCTGATGGGAGTGTGGGGATCTGGGACCTGGGGCCTGGGTTAGACCTTGGATGTGTGACCACGGATGGGGGGCGGAGCCTGGGGCGGGTTCTTCCTCTTCCTCTCAGTCACTTCCTTCTTCCTCTTCCTCTTCATTTCCTGTTTCCTCTTCCTTTCCTTCCTCTTCCTCTCAATCACTTCCTTCTTCTTCCTCTTCCTCTCAACATCATTCAACTTCTTCCTCTTCCTTTCCCTCTTCCTCTTCCTTTCCTGTTTCCTCTTCCTTTCCATCTCTTCATTCCTCTTCCTCTCACCATCCTTCATCTTCTTCCTCTTCCTCTGCTTCCTCCTCTGCTTCTTTTCCTTCTTCCTCTTCCTTTCCTTCTTCCTCTTCCTCTCATCCCTTCCTGTTCTCTTCCTCTCAATCTCTTCCTTCTTCCTCTTCTTCCTTTCCTTCCTCTTCCTCTTCTCAGTCTCTTCCTTCTCCCTCTTCTTCCTTTCCTTCCTCTTCCTCTTCTCAGTCTCTTCCTTCTTCCTCTTCTTCCTTTCCTTCCTCTTCCTCTTCTCAGTCTCTTCCTTCTTCTTCACATTCTTTTCCTGCTTCCTCTTCTTTTCCTTCTTCTTCCTCTTCTCCATCTCTTCCTGCTTCCTCTTCTTCCTCTTCCTTTCCTCCTTCTTCTTCTTCCTCTTCCTCTCAGACTCTTCCTTCTTCCTCTTCATTTCCTGTTTCCTCTTCCTCTTCACTTCCTGGTTCCTCTTCACTTCCTGCTTCCCCTTCGCTTCCTGCTTCACTTCAGGCTTCCCCTTCACTTCCTGCTTCCTCTTCGTCTCCCACTTCCGCCCCGCTACCCCCCGAACTCTCTGTCCCCTACGGCGCCCCCGTGACCCTCACGTGCCCCGTGACCCAAGGGTCGCGCGCAGTGACCTGGCTGACGCCGGCCTCGCAGCCCGTGGCTTTCACTTCCGGCCTGGAGGACGCCCAATTCCGGGTGCTGCCAGATGGGCGTCTGCGCCTGCGGGGAGCACGGCGGGCCGACGCAGGCACGTACACGTGCGTGGCGGGGCGGGGCCGGCGCGCCACCGTGCGCCTACACGTGCAGCTGCGGGCGCCGCACATCCGGTTCAAGCCTGACGTCCATGACGACTTGAACGACGACATCCGGGTCTCCCCCGTGGTGCGTCTGCGCATGCACTGCCAGGCGGATGGCGTCCCCGAGCCCCACCTGCTGTGGGAACTTCCGGGCGGGCTGGTACTTCCAGTCCCCTATCGCAGTCGCATGGGGGGGAGGGATCAGCGTGGATGCGCGCGGGACATTGGAAATCCCGGATGTGCATGTGCTGCGCAGCGGTGGCAGCGACGCCGTGGCGTGTGTGGCGCGCAACCCGGCGGGCGAAGCCCGGATGTGGGTGCGGCTGCCGCCATGGTGGGCGCGGACTCTGCCCACTGTGGCGTCGGCTCCACCCTCTGAGGCATTTACTCCGCCCCCTGGCACGCCAGCTCCGCCCCATCACACGCCTGCCCTGCCATCTTGGGCGCTGGCTCCGCCCCCTGGTGTGCTGGCTCCGCCCTCTGAGGCAGCTCCGCCCCCTGGCCCGCCTGCCCCGCCAACTTGGGGAAGTGTCGGGAGCGGCGCTGCGTGTGGCGCTGGGCGGCAGCTTCCGGCTGCGCTGCCCCACCTCCATGCTTCCGGTGTCCTGGCGCCTGCCTGGCGGGCTGGTGCTGCATGGGCTGCAGAGGCGAGGCCGCTTCACGCTGGGCGCCGACGGCAGCCTGGAGGTGCGCGCCGCCTCCGAGCGCGACCGCGGCGCCTACATCTGCCACTCCCACCCCGGGGCGCCACCCGGACACGCCCCCGCGTGCTGGAGACCCGGATGTTCAGCTTCATTCCCGCCACTAGGCCGCTGGGTGCCATGGCAGGGCAACGGACTGAGGAGACCCGGATGTGGGGCTTCATTCCCGCCGCTAGGCCGCGGCGTTCGGTTGCCGGGCAACCAAGTGAAGATACCAGGACGTTGGGCTCCACCGCATCTGCGTTCGGTTGCCGGGCAACAGACCGAGAAGACCCGGATGTGGGGCTTCATTCCTGCCTTTAGGCCGCTGGGTTCGGTTGCCAGGAAAGCGCGTGAGAACCAGATGTCCAGCTCCAGCAAGACTCCTGGGCCCCAGCCGGAAGATGCCTGGATGTGGGGTTCCGAACCTGCGCGCGCTGTACAGAAGCTGCGGTCCGACCAGAGGCCATGGAGAGGCTAGGACCCGGATGTGGACTGGGAGGGACCCAGATGTGGACTGGGAAAGACCCGGATGTCACCTATCTCTGGGTCCACTGAGGGGCCAGGACCCAGATGTGGACTAGAAGGGACCCGGATGTCACTTTCTTCCATGTCCACTGACCCGGATGTGGCATGGAGGAACCGGATGTCACTTTCCTCCAGATGCACTGATGGGTCAGGACCCGGATGTGGACTAGGAGGGACCCGGATCTCACCTTCCTTCATGTCCACTGAGGGGCCAGTACACGGATGTGGACTGGGAGGGGCCCGGATGTCACCCTCATTTGCGTCCACTGACCCAGATGTGGCCTGGGGAACCCAGATGTCACTTATCTCCAGGTCCACTGAAGGGCCAGGACCCGGATGTGGACTGGCGGACCCGGATGTCACCCTCCTCCATGTCCACTCACCTGAAGGTGGCGTCAGGGACCCAGATGTCACTTATGTCCAGGTCCACTGAGGGGCCAGGACCCGGATGTGGAGGGGAAGACCCGGATGTCACCTATCTCCAGTTCCACTGAGGAGCCAGGACCCGGATGTGGACTGGGGGACCGGATATAACCTATCTGCAGGTCCACTCAGGGGCCAGGACCCGGATGTTGCGTGGGGAACCCGGATGTTATGTAAGTCCACGTCCATTAACCCGGATGTGGACTGTGGCACGGACCCGGATATATGCTGGATGGGACCCGGATATCACATCCATGGGCCTAGCTGTGGCGTGTGGAGTCCCAGATGTCACGCTCCTCTCCTTCTACTGACAGGGTCTAGGACCCGGATGTGGTGTGGGGATCCCGGATGTCAGGTCCCACCACATCCACTGATGGTCCAGGAACGAGATGTGGAATGGGAACTACCCGGATGTTAGGGACCTCCAGGTCCATGAACCCGGATGTGGGCTGGGTACCCAGATGTTAGGGACCTCCAGGTCCGTGAACCCAGATATGGGGTGGGTACCCGGATGTTAGGGATCTCCAGGTCCGGGAACCCAGACGTGGAGGCGAGTACCAGGATGTCACTTATCTCCAGGCCCACTGGGAGGTGCCAGGACCTGGATGTGAGGGGTTTGGACCCGGATGTGAGGGTTGGGACCCACATGTGAGGGGTTGAGACCCAGATGTGAGAGGTGGAACCCAGATGTGGGCGGAGCAGGCGCTCCACACCTTGGCTCCGGGCTCCAGCTGCGCTTTGGGCCGTTGGGGTCCTATCCCAGAATCGGAGGCAATAAAGCAGCCGTGCTGCTTCTGGATGGAATTCTTCCTCACTTCCGCCCCAGCGCAGGCCACGCCCTCCTGAAACCCTCACTTCTGCCCCAGCACAGGCCACACCCTCCTGAGACCCCTCATTTCTGCCCAGCACAGGCCACACTCTCATTTCCGCTCCTAGCACAGGCCACGCCCTCCTGGGGCCCTCATACATTCCCAGCACAGGCCACGCCCTCCAGAGACCCTCACTTCCTTCCCAGCACAGGCCACGCCCTCCTGAGACCCTCACTTCCGCCCCAGCGCAGGCCACGCCCACATAGGTCCCTCACTTCCGCCTCATTGCAGGCCACGCCCTCCTGAGACCCTCAGTTTAGCTCCAGCACAGGCCACGCCCTCCTGAGTCCCTCACTTCCTCCCCAGCACAGGCCACGCCCTTCTGAGCACAGGCCACGCCCTCCTGAGACCATCATTTTCTCCTCAGCATAGGCCACGCCCTCCTGACCACAGGCCACGCCCCCTGAGACCCTCACTACATTCCCAGCACAGGCCAAGCCCTCCTGAGTCCCTCACTTCCTCCCCAGCCCAGGCCACGCCCTCCTCAGCTCTGGCCACGGCCTACTGAGTGCAGGCCACGCCCCCTGGGCACAGGCCACCCTCCCTGACGGTCCTGACTATTATTGCAGCCTTCCATGTAGTTCTCGAGGTTTCCCGCCTCCCCTTCCTCCTGCCTCTGCCAGGCCTGGCAATTTCTTGGCGCCCAGCCCAGCAACTCCGGGCTTTTCCCTTCCTTCCCCGCCTTCCCCTTCAGCACCACATCCTGTTCCTTTCTAAGGAACAAAGGGGACTTTTATTTTGGAGGGGGGGAATGTTGTGCTTTCCAAGGAACAAGGGGACTTTTATTTTGGAGGGATGTTGTGGAGTTCTGGCTGCTGGAGTGACATGGACATTTGAGCCCTGCGAGCTTCCTGGCTGGCAGGGAGAGCAGCAGGCCCAGGCGCTGATGGCAGAGAACTATGGATGTGAGTTCGTCCTCTGGGGAACACGGGGAGAGGTGTGGGGACCCGGGGTGGGAGGGCTTCGATTGTTCTATGAAGCCCCCCCCCGGATGTCCCACCGGGGTGGGGGTTGCAGGGCCCCGCCACAGGCCTGGAAAGACGAGGTGAGGGGCTGATGTACTGGTGGGGGCAACAGCAGCCTGGCCCTGGGGTGGCCGGATGTTACTCAGCTCTTCCCCACTTCCTGCTTCCAGCATTCTCTTCCATGAAACGGGGAGCATCATGGGAAGGACGGGATCCTGGATGCCAAGTTGGTCAGGAGAGGGCCTGGAGGGAGGGGGAGTCCTTCCATCCCTCTTCCCATTCACCCATCCATCCATCCACCCATCCATCCATCCACCCATCCATCCATCCATCCACCCAACCATCCATCCACTCACCCACCCATCCATTCATCCATCCATCCATCCATCCATCCACCCATCCATCCATCAATCCATATCCCCATCCATCCACCCACCCACCTATTCATCCACCCATCCACCTATTCATCCACCCATCTATCCATCCACCCATCCACCTATTCATCCATCCACCTATTCATCCATCCATCCACCCACCCATCCATCCACCCACCCATCCATCCATCCATCCATCCATCCAAACATTCATCCATCCACCCACCCATCCATCCACCCATCCATCCATACACCCAACCACCCATCCATCCACCCATCCACCCACCCATCCATCCATCCACCCATCCATCCATCCACTGTGCATCCATCCATCCACCCATCCATCCATCCACCCATCCACCTATCCATCCATCCATCCATCCATCCATCCATCCATACATACATACATACATACATACATCCACCCATCCACCCATCCATCCACCCATCCATCCATCCATCCACCCATCCATTCATCCACCCATTCCCCATCCATTCATCCCTCCAACCATCCATCCATCCACCCATCCATTCACCCATCCATCCATCCATCCACCCATCCACCTATCCATCCATCCATCCACCCATCCATCCACCCATCCATCCCTCCTCCTCCTCTCTCTCCTCCTCAGGTTGCACAGCGGCTGCGCAGCCCCACCCCTCGCCTTCCTCCTCCTCCTCCTCCTCCCCCCTGGCCCTTGCGCAGGCCCCACCCCCTCGCGCCCCAACTTCCTGCTGCTCTTGGCCGATGACCTGGGCCTGGGCGACCTGGACAGCTTTGGGAACCGCAGCCTGTGGTGAGCAGAGGGGGAGGCCCGGATGTGGGGCCTTAGTTACCCGGATGTGGGAGCTCAGATCCCTGGATGTTCCACCAGGAGAACTGTATAGACATCTAGTAACTCAGTTTCCCAGATGTTGGATGTTAGTGCCCCGGATGTTGGAGGACAGGTCCAAGGATGTTAGATCTTAATGCCCCAGATGTGGGAAATCAGGTTCTCGAATGTTATATGTTAGTGCTCCGGATGTTGGAGATCAGGTCCCTAGATGTTAGATGTTAGTACCCCGGATGTTAGATGTCAGGTGCTCGGATGTTGAAGATCAGGTCCCCGGATGTTGGAGATCAGGTCCCCGGATGTTGAATCTTACTGCCCCGATGTTGGATATCAGGTCCCCGGATGTTACATGTTAGTATCCCGGATGTTCGAGCTCAGTTCCCCGGATGTTCCACCAGGAGATCTGTATAGACATCTAGTGGACCTCACGTCCCCGGATGTTGGATGGTAGGTCTCCGGATGTTGGAGTTCAATTCCCAGGATGTTGGATCTCAGTTCCCTGGATGTTGAAGATCAGGTCCCCGGATGTTGGATATCAGATCCCTGGATGTGGGATGTTAGTGCCCCGGATGTTGGAGATCAGGTCCTCGGATGTTAAATCTTAGTATACCCCAGATGTGGGAAATCAGGTTCCCGGATGTTACATGTTAGTACCCCAGATGTTGGAGATCAGGCCCCCGGATGTTGGACCTCAGATCCCTGGATGTTGGATGTTAGGTCCCCGGATGTTGGAATTCAATTCCCCGGATCTTGGATCTTAGTACCTCGGATGTTGGATGTCAGGTCCCTGGATGTTTGAGATCAGATACCCAGATGTTTGGCCCTCAGGTCCCCGGATGTTGGGCCTTAGACCCCGGATGTAGGAGCCCAGTCCACAGATATAGATCTTAGTACCCTGGATGTGGGATCTCAGGGCCCCAGATGTTGGATCTTAGATCTCCAGATGTTGGCCCTCAGGTTCCCAGATGTTGGATGCCAGGTCCCCAGATGTTGGACCTCAGGTCCCCAGATGTTGGATCTTAGTACCCCGGATGTGGAATCTCAGGTCCCCAGATGTTGGATCTTAGATCCCCGGATGTGGGATCTCAGGGCCCCAGATGTTGGAGTTTAGCTCCTGGGATTTTGGGCATTAGATCCCCGGATGTTAGACCCCAGGTCCCCTATGTTCTTGGCTGTGACTCAGTTTCCCTCTCCCCACACAGCATCCCGCACCTGGACGGCCTGGCCCGCGATGGCATGCGGCTGACCCAGCACCTGGCAGCAGCGTCCGTCTGCAGCCCAAGCCACGCAACCTTCCTGACGGGACGCTACCCTGTGCGCCTGGGTCAGTATGGGGGGGTGGGACATCCGGGGAACGGAAGGAGCGGTGGGGGGGGAGGCGGGGGCGGGACATCCGGGGATCTGAGAGCCAACATCCAGGGTACTAAGATCCAACATCCGTGGACCTGATATCCAACATCTGGGGATCTGAGACCCAACATCCGGGGATCTAAAGCCCAACATCCGGGGAACTGAGCACCAACATCGGGGTACTGAGCTCTAACATCCAGGGACTTCATCTCTAACATCCGGGTTACTAAGATCCAACATCCGGGGATCTGAGCACCAACATCCAGGGCACTGAACTCTAACATCCGGGGACCTTATCTCTAACATCCATTGTACTAAGATCCAACATCCGGGGATCTGAGGCCTAACATTCTGGGAATTGAACTCCAACATCCGAGGATCTGACATCCACCATCCGGGATACTAAGATCCAACAACCGGGAACCTGAGCCCCAACATCCGGGGAACTGAGCTCCAACATCTGGGGATCTGAGGGCCAACATACCCGAATCTGAGCTCCAATATACGGGGTAGTAAGATCCAACATCCAGGGAACTGAGCTACAACATTCGGGTAACTGAAGTCCAACATCTGGGGTCCTGATATCCACCATACAGGGCACTGAACTCCATCATCCGGGGATGAGGGCCAACATCCGGGATACTAACATCCAACATCCGGGGAACTGAGGCCCAACATCTAGGGCACGGAGGTCAACCAGAGGGAGGGGAGGACTTCTCTGAGGATCTCAGGTTCAAATCCCTGAGACTCTGGGACTTCCCCCCTGAACCACCAGGAAACCGGAAGTGATGCCATATTGGTTTCCCCCGAGGGCTCCCAGGGCTGGGGTCCTTTCCACCCCGGGTGGGCAGGTCCCAGGCTATCCCAGACACAGCAGGCCTTCCCCCTGAAGGTGCTAGATGCCCCCTCCTTACCCAGGACGCCATCATCACTGACCTAGGGTCCTTCTCTCTCTTGGAAGGCATGGTGACCACCAACGGGGCGCGCGTGCTGCAGTGGGCAGCCGTGTCTGGCGGGCTGCCCACTTCCGAGATCACCTTCGCCAAGATCCTGCAGCAGCAGGGATATGCCACCGGCCTCATAGGAAAGAGAGAAGTCATCCATCCACCCATCCATCTATCCACCCATCCCCCATCCATCCATCCATCCATCCATCCATCCATCCATCCATCCATCCACCCATCCATCCATCCATCCACCCCTCCATCCATCCATCCATCCACCCATCCACCCATCCATCCATCCATCCACTCATCCATCCATCCATCCACCCATCCACCCATCCACCTATTCATCCATCCATCCATCCACCCACCCATCCATCCATCCATCCATCCATCCATCCATCCACCCATCCATCCACCCACCCATCCATCCACCCATCCATCCACCCATCCACCCATCCACCCATCCATCCACCCATCCACCCATCCATTCACTCATCCATCCATCTCTTCCCCTCCAGGCAAATGGCACCTGGGCCTCAACTGTGAGTCCCCCACTCACCACTGCCACCACCCCCTGAACCATAGGTTCGACTCCTTCTTCGGGGTCCCCTTCACCCTGATGGGGGACTGCCTGCAAGCGGAGCCCTCGCAGAAGCGAGTGCGTCTGCAAGGGCCCCTGGACCTGGGGGCGCAGCTGCTGCTGCTTTCCCTGCTCTGCCTGGCCGCTGGGAATCTCACGGGCCTGCTGGGCCTGCGCTGGGTGCCCAGGGTGCTGGGCCCCGGATGTGGGGCCTTGCTCCTGGCCTGCACCTCCTGCCTCCTAGGTGTCTTCATCGTCCACGCCGACTGCTTCCTGATGAGGGATCACCAGGTCGTCCAGCAGCCTCTGAGGTTCGAGGCCAGCGTGGGGCTATTCTTGCGGGAGGCTGAGGCCTTCATCCACAGGTCAGCCTGGGGCCGGGGAGGGGGACAGATGCCATCTACTAGTTCTCTATAGTCAACTGGTAGACCTTAGATCCCCGGATGTACATCCAGTAGATCTCTATAGTCAACTGTCAACCTCAAATCCCCGAATGTTCCACTAGGAGATCTCTATAGGCATCTGGTAGACCTCAGATCCCCGGATGTACAACCAGTAGATCTCTGTAGTCAACTGGTCAATCTCAAATCCCTGGATGTTCCATCAATAGATCTCTATAGACATCTGGTAGACCTCAGATCCCCTGATGTACATCTACTAGATCTCTATAGTCAACTGGTAGACCTCAGGTGCCCAGATGTATATCCAGTAGATCTCTATAGTCAACTGTCAACCTCAAATCCCCGGATGTTCCATCAATGGATCTCTATAGACATCTGGTAGTCCTCAAATCCCTGAATGTTACATCTAGTACATCTCTATAGACATCTGGTAGACCTCAGGTTCCCGGATGTTCCATCAGTAGATCTGCAGAGACATCTGGTAGACGTCAAATCCCAGGATGTTACATCCAGTAGATCTCTATAGACATCTGGTAGACCTCAGGTCCTTGGATGTTCCATCTAGTAGATCTGTAGAGACATCTGGTAGACCTCAGATCAGACCACGATCAATCATTGGTAGTATTGATCAGATCATGATCGATTATTGGTAATAACTGTTCAGATGATGTTCGATTATTGGTAATAACTGATCAGCTCATGTTCAATTATTGGTATTATCGATCAGATGATGTTCGATTATTGGTATTATCGATCACATCACAATCGAATATTGGTATTATTGATCAGATCCTGTTCGATTATTAGTAATATCTGATCAGCTCATGTTCTATTATTGGTCATATCGATCAGATGATGTTTGATTATTGGTAATAACTGATCAGATCTGTTCGATTATTGGTAATAACTGATCAGATCACGATCGATTATTGGTATTTTCAATCAGATCACTATTGATTATTGGTATTATTGATCAGATCATGATCGATTATTGGTATTATCGATCACATCACGATCGATTATTGGTATTTTCGATCAGATCAGGATCGATTATTGGTATTTTCGATCAGATCAGGATCGATTATCAATCATCTGATCGATTATTGGCAATACCTGATCAGGTCGGTTATTGGTGAGGTTATTGATGATGGGGGCGGGGTCTGACGTGGGTCCGCAGGCACCAGGCCCGCCCCTTCCTCCTCCTTGTCTCCTTCCTCCACGTCCATGTCCCGCTGGTCACCTCACCCGCCTTCTGGGGCTGCAGCTCGCACAGCGCCTACGGCGACAACATGGAGGAGCTTGACTGGATGGTGGGTGAGTGCAGGGGGGGAACTGAGGCACGGTGCGTGGGATGGGGGAAACTGAGCACGGGGGTGGGGTGAGCGGGATGGGGAAACTGAGGCACAGGGTCGGGGTGAGCGGGATGGGGAAACTGAGGCGCGGGGGTGGGGTGAGTGGGTTGGGGGAAACTGAGGCATGGAGATGGGGTGAGTGGGATGGGGGAAACTGAGGCACGGTGCACTTGGATAAACTGAGTCACTGGGCATGTTGGGGGTAAACTGAGGCATGGTGCACTTGGGTAAACTGAGGCACGGTGCATGTTGGGTAAACTGAAGCACGGTGCATGTTCAGGGTGAACTGATGCACGGTGCATTTGGGTAAACTGAGTCACTGGGTATTGGGGTAAACTGAGGCACGGTGTATTTGGGTAAACTGAGTCACTGGGCATGTTGGGTAAACTGAGGCATGGTGCATGTTGGGTAAACTGAGGCACTGGGCATATTGTGTAAACTGAGGCATGGTGCATGTTGGGTAAACTGAGGCACGGGGACGAGGTGAGTGGGTTGAGTAAACTGAGGCACTGGGATGGGGGTAAACTGAGGCCCGGTGAGCATTGGGTGTAAACTGAGGCACGGTGCCTGTTGGGTAAACTGAGTCACTGGGCATTGGGGATAAACTGAAGCACGATGGAAATTTGTAAACTGAGTCACGATGCATGTTGGGTAAACTGAGGCATGGTGCATGTAGGGGGTAAACCGAGGCACGGTGGACGCTGGGGGTAAACTGAGGCACGGATCCATTGCCCCCCCCACAGGGCGACTGCTGGCGGCGCTGGACGGTGCAGGGCTGGGGCGCCACACCCTTGTCTACTTCACGTCGGATCACGGTGCCTCGCTGGAGGCCCGGGCCTGGGGCGCCCGCCTCGGGGGTTCCAACGGCGTGCACCAAGGCGAGGGGGAAACTGAGGCAGGATGGGCGGGGACTCCCACGCGGCCCGACCCCGCCATTGACCTTTGCCCTTCGCTCCCCCCTTGCAGGTGGCAAAGGCATGGGTGGCTGGGAGGGTGGCATCCGGGTTCCCGGGCTGGCGTGCTGGCCTGGGACGCTGCCTGCAGGGCGCCTGGTGCCTGAGCCCACCAGCCTCATGGACCTGTTCCCCACCGTGGTGCGCCTGGCCGGGGGCTGGGTTCCATCGGACAGGTAGTCGTTCGCCGGCCTGGGTCCCCACGGGGTGGGGGGGAAGGGGGGTTATCCGGGGCCTCAGGGATCCTGAGGGGGGGAGGCTGAGGCCTGCACATCCGGGTCTCTGGGGGCTCAGAAGCCTACACATCCGGGTCTCTGAGGGCTCAGACCTGCACATCCGGGTCTCTGGGGGCTCAGGAGCCTGCACATCCGGGTCTCTAAGACCCAAGACCCGGGGCTCAGGCATGGACATCCGGGTCTCTGGGGGCTCAGAAGCCTTTACATCCGGGTAACTAAGGGCTCAGGCCTGCAAATCCGGGCCTCTGAGCACTCAGAAGCCTGGACATCTGGGTCTCTGAGGACTCAGGCCTTCATATCGGGGTCTCTAAGGCATCAGGGCTGCACATCCAGGTCTCTGAGTACCTAGGCCCAGGTCTCAGTCCTGGACATCCGGGTCTCTGAGGGCTCAGGACTGCACATCTGGGTCTCTGAGGGCTCAGAAGCCTGCACATCCGGGTCTCTGGGATCTCAGGCCTGCACATCCGGGTCTCTGGGGGCTCAGAAGCATGGACATCCGGGTCTCTGAGCGCTCAGAAGGTTGGATATTCGGCTCTCTGAGGCCTCAGGCCTACACATCCAGGTCTCTAAGACCAGAGGCCTGGGTCTTAGACCTGCACATCTGGGTCTCTACAGGCTCAAGCCTTGACATCCGGGTCTCTGGGGGCTCTGGCTTGCACATCCGAGTCTCTGAGCGCTCAGAAGCCTGCACATCCGGGTCCCGCAGGGAGGTGGACGGCCAGGACCTGATGCCCGCGCTGTTGAGGACAGCGCAGGCCGCAGGCCACAACTTCCTGCTGCACTACTGCGAGGCCCGGCTGCACGCCGTGCGCTGGTTCAACCGCCCAAGTGAGTGCCTCAACCTCCGCCGGGCCCCAGGGCGGGGGAGGGGGCTGCATGCGAGCGCGCAGGGACCCGGATGCAAGGCCTGGGGTGGGAGACCTGGATGTGGGAATCCTCGGATGTGGGAATCCCGGGATGTGAGGACCTGGATGGAAGGCATGAGATGGGAATCCCCGGATGTAAGGTCCCGGATGTGAAGTCCCCGATGGGAATTCCCAGATGTGAGGCTCCAGATGTGAGGTAGTGGATGAGAAGCCCTGGATGTGAGGCCCCGGATGTGAGATCCCGGATGTGAGGCCTCGGATGGGAATCCCCAGATGTGAGGCCCCGGATGTGAGGTCCCAGATGGGAATCCCTGGCTGTGAGGTCCCGGATGTGAGGCCCCGCATGTGAATCACCGGATGTGAAGTACCGCATGTGAATCCCCGGATGTGAGGGCCTGGATGTGAATCCCTGGATGTGAGGTCCTAGATGGGAATCCCCGGATGTGAATACCCAGATGTGAGGTCCTGGATGGGAATCCCGGATGTAAGGTCTTGCGTGTGAATGCCCTGATGTGAATCCCCGGATGTGATGTCCTGGATGTGAATTCCCGGATGGGAATCCTGGATGTGAGGCCCCGGATGTTACTCCTTTCTCCCCACCCCCCGCAGGCTGCACGGTGTGGAAGCTGCACTTCGCCACTCCGTGCTTCGACCCGCTGGGCTCGGGCGCCTGCCTCGGTTTCCCTGCCTGCGCCTGCTCCGGGCGGCGCATGACCCGCCACCGGCGGCCACTGCTCTTTGACCTGACGGCGGACCCGGGGGAGACCCGCCCGCTGCGGGGCCCGATGGCGACGCGCAGGCGCGTGGAGGCCGCAGTGGCCTGGATGCTGCGCACGCGCCACCCCCGCGCGGCCCCGCCCCTCGCCCCTGCACACAACACCTGGAGCCTGCGCCTGCAGCCCTGCTGCGTGCCCGGACCGCTCTGCGCCTGCGACCACCTGATCCCCGACCTCTGACCCCGACCCGACCCCCAACCCCCAACTGCCCGGGGCTATGGCAGATCCTGGCCTGCGCCTCTCACATCCAGGGACTCACATCCGAGTATTAAACATCCGGGTATACTCAAATACAGAGATTCCCACATCCGGGGATTCCCACATACAGACTCTCCACATCCGGGGATTCCTACATCTGGGGATTCTCACATCCGGGGATTCTCACTTCTGGGGACTCACATCCGGGGATTCCCGGGGATGTATTCACACATCCGGAGAATCCTACATCCGGGGACTTTTACACCCGGAGAGTCTCACATCCAGAGACTCTCACATCCGGGGATTCCCACATACAGACTCTCACATACGGTGATTCTCACATCCGGAGATTCTCACATCCAGAGATTCTCACATCCAGAGATTTCCACATCCGGGGATTCTCATATCCGGGGATTCCCACTTCCAGGGATGCTCAGACCAGGGAATTCCCACATCTGGGGAAATCTCACATCCAGGGACTCTCACATCCGGGGATTCTCACATTTTTGGATTTTCACATCCGGGAATTCTCAGATCCAGGGATTCTCACATCCGGGGATTCCCACAGCCAGGGATTCTCACATCCAGGGATTCCCACAACTAGAGATTCCTACATCCCGGGATTGTCACATCCGGGGACTTTTACATCCAGAGACTCTCACATGTGGGGACTCTCACATCTGGGAACTCCTACATCTGGGGATTCCCACATCCGGGGATTTTCACATTCAGAGAGTCTCACATCATGGGATTCTCAGACCCAGGGCTTCACATATCCTGGGACTCTCACATCCTGAGCCTCTCATCCTTGAACTCCACCTCGGGCCTCCCATCCAGGGCCTTTCCCCAACCTCCCATCCGGAGCCCTGTCACATCCGGGCCTCTCTCCTCTAGCTTCCCACACAATAAAACCTCATGAGCACCGTACCGCACGGCAGGGTCAGCGGTCACGGGGGTCAGAGGCCGGGCACTGGTCCTGCCTTCCATTTCAGGTCATTTCCAGTTGTTGCTAGCATACAGGGCTGGTCCTGCCTTCCATTTGAGGCCATTTCCGGTCATTGCTATGGTATAGGACTGGTCCCGCCTTCCATTTCAGGCCACTTCCAGTCGTTGCTAGGGTATAGGACTAGTCCCACCTTCCATTTCAGGTCATTTCCGGTCGTTGCTAGGGTATAGGACTGCTCCCACCTTCCATTTCAGGCCACTTCCGGTCATTGCTAGGGTATAGGACTAGACCCACCTTCCATTTCAGGTCACTTCCAGTCGTTGCTAGGGTATAGGACTAGTCCCACCTTCCATTTCAGATCATTTCTGGTGGTTGCTAGGGTATAGAACTAGTCCTGCCTTCCATTTCAGGCCATTTCCGGTGGGTTGCTAGGATACAAGCTTGGTCCCGCCCTCCTCCAGGACGTCCCACCACCTAGATTCACACCTGATTGGCTTATTCCATGAAAGGCCCTCCCTCACTTTCCTAATTCCTTTGTCATTGATCCAGCTGTAAGACACACCCCTTAGCCCCCCCACAAATCCAACTCGCTGCTGATTGGACCTCACACCACAGTCCTGCTCCTAACTACGTGAACTCGGATTCAGATTGGCCCAGCGGGATTGGAGATGTGGGGTACCTGGATGTTGGACCACTCTGGGGGGGGTGGTTGGGTGGATGGATGGGTGGATGACCAGGCCTGCAAACTCTTCCCCTTCTGTGCCTGTCCCAGGGGACCCCAATGACCTCTCCAGGGATTGACCCAGGTGGGCCTATAGCTCCTTATTGCAGTAGGATAAGTCGAGGTCGGAGGTCTGTGTCTCCCTAGGCCTAGGATGCATTGCACCTGCATGATATCCAGGTCTTCTCTGGAGGGAGGGCCCCATTGGCTTCCCCGGGGACTCCTCCAGCCGCACCCCCTGCTCTGATTGGCTGACACGCCTGTCTCCCACCCAGGGAAGCTGCGGGTCCAGTTCGGCCTCTTCCTTGGGTGAGGTTAAAAGGCAGGGGGTGCTGTCCATCATCTCTGGGCCCCATCCCCTGCCAAGCCAATAGCTGGAGACTCGATCTGTGTGAAGCCACGCCCCTTCGTGGCTAGTTCTGTGGACTCTGTTTATGCCCATCACCCAGAGGTCCCGCCCACTAGTGAATGTATGGGCGTAGGGGCTGTACTTCACTTCCAGGTCCCGCCTCCTGGCTGTTGGAAGGCCACAGGGGCTGTCTGTCTCTTCCAGGTCCTGCCCCTGGCTGTTGGAAGGCCATAGGGGCTGTCTGTCACCTCCAGGCCCCGCCCCCTGGCTGTTGAAAGACCACAGGGGCTGTTTGTCTCCTCCAGGTCCCACCCTCTGGTTGTTGTGTGGACATTTGTCCTGTCTGTAACCTTCAGGCCACGCCCCCTTGCAATTAGATGGCCACACGGGCTGTCATTCACCTCCAGGCCACGCCTCCTACGCCATCTTACGTCATGTCAAGCCGAGGCCCCGCCCACAAGTGACTGACGGGACGCTCTAGCTGTCCATCACAATCCTGTCCCACCCAGCGCCTGTCTCCACACTGCACAGACGCCAGAGGGGAAGGAAACGCTGCCTGGGCGTGCGCACCGCGCATGTGCAGGGAGTGGCTCCAAAGGGGCGGAGCCTACGCATGCACAATGGAAAGATGGGTTGGGCAGACAGGCCTGACAGCGCGCATGCACACTTTATGTTGATTTTATTCGTCCTTCCCCCTCCAGGCTCCTTCGTCCACTTCTGATTCCACCTGCTGCTTGAGGCCCCAGGTTCGAATCCAGCCTCACACCGGGGAGGGGCCTGGTGGGGGAGGGGAGGCACAAGCTGCAGCCACCCGCGGGGGATCATGTGAGGCCCCGCCCCGCGCCTCTCCTCATCCGAGCACCCTGGGAGGGGGCGGTTCCCACCTGCATCCTGGCCCGCGCCCCGGAAGCAGCATCTGCGACCTCCAGACTAGAAGTAGGTGATGGCAGCACCCACCAGGGCCACGACCACCACGGACACGATGGGGGACACGACATGGGCCAGTGCGCTGCCTGGAGGGGGCGGGACTGGATCCAGAAGTGCGGGGGTGAACACACCCGGGAAGGGCGGTGGGGCGTCTCCCTGCAACTTCCGGTCGGGAAGTGCCCAGAAACAGGAAGCGAGCCAAGGTGAAGGGGGGGGACAAGGGTGCCTGACCGGAAGTGCTATCACAGCCTTGACTGGAAGTGTCCATGAACAGGGACCGGAAGTGCCCATAGTCAAGACCAGAAGTTGTTATATACTAGGGACCGGAATTCTCCACAGTCAAGACCGGAAGTTCCTACACACTAGGGACTGGAAGTGCCCTTCCAATCAGGACCGGAAGTGCCTTTCCCATCAGGACCGGAAGTTTCTATACACTAGGGACCGGAAATCACCAGTCAGGATGGGAAGTTCCTATGTACTAGGGACTGGAAATCTCCACAGTCTAAGCCGGAAGTTCCTATACACTAGGGACCAGAAGTTCCCATAGTCAATACCAGAAGTTCTTATACACTAGGGACCGGAAGTTCCTCTACACTAGGGACTGGAAGTGCCCTTCCAATCAGGACCAGAAGTTCCTATACACTAGGGACCGGAAGTGCCCTTCCAATCAGGACTGGAAGTTCCTGTACACTTGGACCAGAAGTCCCCATAGTCAAGACCAGAAGTTGTTATATACTAGGGACCGGAAGTCTCCACAGTGAAGACTGGAAGTTCTTATACACTAGGGACTGGAACTCCCCATCGTCAGGGCCGGAAGTGCCCATAGTCAGGACCGGAAGTTCCTATATACTAGGGACCAGAAGTGCCCAGTCAAGACCGGAAGTTCGTATATACTAGGGACCGGAAGTGCCTTTCCAATCAGGACCGCAAGTTCCTATACACTAGGGACTAGAAGTCCCTAGTCGGAACTGGAAGTTGTTATATACTAGGGACCGGAAGTTCCCAATCAGGACTGGAGGTTCCAATACTCTGGACCGGAAGTTCACATACTGTCAGGAGTGGAAGTTCTCATGCAGGCTGGAAGTCCCAAGACAATCTGTACTGGAAGTCCCCAGGAACTCAGAGACCGGAAGTTCCTTTTCTCTCCGGACCGGAAGTTCGCACTGAGACCGGAAGTGGAGGCGGCAGCGGTCCCGAAGGCTGTGGGTCACACCCGGGCCCAGATCACGAGGGAACGGAAGTGGGGCGGTCGAGGGGGCGGGACTTACCTTGGGGGGGTCTCCGTGGATCACATGTTCATTGCCAGCACCTGGGGGAGAGGGGGAGGAGAGACGCGGCCCTGGGAGCTCGGCCTCCACATCTGGGTCCCTACATCCGGGTTCCCTACATCCAGGTTCCCTACATCCGGGTCCCCACATCTGAATTCCTACATCCGGGTCCCTCCATGCAGGTCCTTACATCTGGGTCCTTACATCCGGTCTCTACATCCAGGTCCCTACATCCGGGTTCCTTACATCCGGGTCCCTACTTCTGGGTCCCTACATCCGGGTCCTTACATCCAGGTTCCCTACATCCAAGTCCCTACATCCAGGTCCCTACATCCCTTCCTCCTCATTCGCATCTTCTACATCCGGGTCTCCTCCCCCTGCCTTGGTTTCCCCGTCTTACCGTGTGAGCCTCCATAGCCTCCACCGCCACCTGTGAACAGAGGGGGCGGGGTCAGCCCGGGTTCCCTACATCTGGGTCCTTACATCGGGGTACTCACATCCCGGTCCCTACATCCGTGATCCCATGTCTGGGTCCCTACATCTGGGCCTCTACATCCGGGTCTCCACACTGGGGTCTCCACATCTGGGTCTCTACATCCGGGTCTCCACACTGGGGTCTCCACATCCGGGTCTCCTCATCCAGGTCTCCACACTGGGGTCCCTACATCCGGGTCTCTACATCCAGGCTTCCACATCCGGGTCCCTACATCCGGATCTCTACATCTGGGCCTCCTCACTGGGGTCTCTACATCCGCGTCTCTACACTGGAGTCTGCACATCCGGGTCTCCATACTAGGGTCTCTACATCCGGGTCTCCACACTGGGGTCCCTACATCCGGGCCTCTACATCTGGGTCTCCACACTGGGGTCTCTACATCCAGGCTTTCATATCCGGGTCCCTACATCTGGGTTTCCATGTCTGGGTCCCTACATCCGGGTCCCTAAATCCGGGCCTCCACACTGGGGTCCCTAAATCTGGGCCTCTACATCCGGGCCGCTCCATCCCCAGCCTCCACATCCGGGCCTCCCCCCCTTCCATGTCCTCATCTCCTGCGCCTGGCGGGGGTCGGGGCTTGGGTGGAGGCCGGCATCGGGGTGGGAGGTGACGTCTGCGGGGAGAGAGCAAGGGAAGATGGAGGCCGGCCTCCCCCCCTTACCCCCTTCCTTCCCCTGATCCCTGACTCCCCTGACTCCTCCTGGGGGTCGCGACCTGGGCGGGTTGAGCAGCTGCGGGTACAGCCCTGTGTGCCAGGAGTGGGCCATGCCTCAGCTTCCCCACCCTGAGTGGGCCTGGTGTGGGGAAGGGGGGAGGACCCCACTCACCTGAGCTGGGCTTCGGGGTGGGATCTGCGGGCAAAGAGAGAGAGGGTGGTGACCCGTGACCTCCCCTGACCCCTCCCTGACCCCCCCTGACCCCTGAACCCAAGGCCTCAGTGGGTGGCAAAGGGTCACATGAGATTCAGGCCCACACCTGGATCAAGGCCCCACATGAGGCCTAGCGGCCAGGGTGAAGCCATGGGGGGGGAAAGGTGAGAGGTCAGGACTCACTGGGTCATCCAGGGCGTCGGCGAGGTCAAAGTCAGCCTGGCCTGAGGGGGGAAGAGGATGGGTGCTGGGGACGGACGGACGGATGGGGAGACAGACAGACACAGAGACGAACAGACAGACAGACCGAGAGGATGACACACGGACAGACAGACAAGGGATGGACAGATGATCAAGACAGGACAGACAGATGACAGACAGAAGAAGCAGATGGACAGCCAGGTGGACAGAACAAGAGGCAGACAGACAGAGAGGAAGACATGGACAGAGAGGAGACAGACAGACAGACACAGGACAGATAGACCCAGACAGAGAGACTGAGAGGCAGGCAGACAGACAGACAGACAGACACAGAGATGGACAGACAGACAGACCAAGAGGATGACACATGGACAGACAGACAGACAGAGCCAGAGGCAGATGGACAGACAGACAGACAATGAGACAGACAGAGAGGAGACGGACAGACACATGGACAGATAGGGGCCCAGACACAGATGGACCTGCAGACAGACGGAGACAGACAGATGCAGAGACCGAGGGACAGACAGACAGACAGACAGACAGACAGAGAAGGGATGGATGACCAAGACAGAACGAATAGATGGACGGACAGACAGACAGGAGAAGCAGATGGGCAGCCAGGTGGACAGAAAGACCAAGAGGCAGACAGACAGACTGTGAGGAGACAGACAGCCAGACAGACCGAGAGGAGATGGACAGACTGACAGAAGCAGATGGACAGAGACACAGACAGACAGACTGAGACACAGATGGACAGACAGACAGACAAACAGACACAGAGACAGACAGGCCAACAGGACCAGGCCCTGGCCTCCAACAACCTGGCCCGACCTGAAAATCCACTGCCACCTCCCCACCCCACAACCCCAGCCCAGCCCCACGCCCTGAGGGGGGGGGACCCGAAACCACCAGGAGAGGGGGGGAAACTAGAAACCACCAAAGAGGGACAACTGGAAACCACCAAACTGGGGAGGGAACTAGAAACCACCAAGGTGGGGGAACTAGAAACCACCAAAAAGGAGAGAACTAGAAATCACCAAGGGAAGAACTAGAAACCACCAAGGGGGGAGAACAAGAAACCACCAAAGAGAGTGGGGGAACTAGAAACCACCAAGGCCTCACCCCGGCCTCCTGGGCCCAGGCCGCAGAGCAGGGCGGCCAGCAGCAGCAGCAGCAGCAGCACAGGTCCTCCTTGAAACTTACAAGGCTATGGTCAAAGTCACCCTAAGCAGGAAAGTCCTTGAAACCCCTGTCCAAATTCAGTGCCAACAAAGCCAGAAGTAGAGCCGTGTGGCTTCACTAGTTGAGGCTAGCCTTGAGAAAAGCAGTTCATGGACTGTGCCCAGATCCTGAGTTCAAGGTCTGGGACTGCCAACAAACAGACATACACAACAATCTGTGCAGCCATCCAGCTAAAGCACGTCACCCTCTTGTCCCCAACTGAATTGGACAGAGTTCCCTGGGAAAGGGGCTGGGGGAGCCACTGTCATCTTGACTCTGCCCATTCTGCATGCATCACAGGATTCCGGCCACACCCCCATTATTTCATGGTTCTTTTTGACCAATGGGATACAAGAATAGTGGTCATGCCCACATTCCATGCTGCCTGGTAGATGGACTAGGCTCTATTAGAACACTCGGAGGCTGAGATCCACAGGGGGAAAATCCTGCCACAGGAGCATGGGCCCGCTGCAGGCACCCGGGCCACCAGGCAGCTCAGTGACAGACTGAGCTGGAGCCACAGGCCCTCTGCCCCATGAGCTGCCACCACAGCATGCATGGGGATGGGAAGAGGGACACATGGGCATCTGAAAAGAAAATCTGCTTCCTCCATGACCTACCTGATGAGGTGGACTTCCAGAGTCCAACAGGTGAGCTCCACCATTGATGCAGCCAGCTTTCGGCACACATCCGAACCATCGAGGAGTCCCTCATGGTGTGTAAAGAGTAGAGGTTGGTCTTGAGTGAGCTGTGTTGGGAGAAAGCCCAGTGCATGCACTGGCTGTCCCAGGAGAAGATGGAGAAGAGGACAGTGCTGTGGGAGCTGCTGTTGCTCCTCACAGGGGAAGGCACAGACAGCAGTCTCCAGATGCCAGCACAGGCTGAGCTCCCCACCACCAGCACTGCTTCAGATGCCTCAGGGCCTGTGGTAGGTGAAATGAGGGAGGAGCAGAAAGGTTTTGAAGAATTGCAACTTGAAGACAGCATGGAAACTGCCAGAGGAGAGGTCAGGGTTCCCAACCCCATAGTGGACTCCCCCAAGGAGTATGTCCTGCCCCAGATGCCCCACATCCAGATCTGCCCACAGCTCCCAGGCTCAGAGAAGGAGTGCTCCCCCACTTTCTCCTGTAATCTGATGTGGATGATGACTCTCTATGTGACATACTGACTCTCATAAGCCTTGGCAGCCACCAGAAGTAGGTGGCCAGGTGGCTTTCTCTCAGGCCTCCATCAGCCGGGTGATGGGAAGGTTAAACTGGGGGTCGGGTAGGGCAGAGGCTGCCAGGAGGTGGCCCAAACTCAAGGGTTATCTAATGGCCCATTGGTGGCCAGGAAAGAGGCCCATGTTATGCTTATCACAAAGAATAAATTGTTTTCAAAGCAAAATAAAAAGCCTCCAACAAAGATTTGTTCTTCCAGTCCTGGGGCTTGAACTCAGGGCTTGGCCATTGTCCTGAGCTCTTTTTGATCAAGACTGGCACTCTACCAGTTGAGCCCCACCTCCCTTTCCAGCCTTTTCTGTGTGGAATAGAACCCAGGGCTTCAGGCATGCTAGGTGACCACTCTACCACTGAGCCACATTCTCAGCTAGGATGATTCTCCCCCCTCCCAAACCCATATGGCCATTCCTCAGATAAATAGGAAGTAGGTGGTGGTGTATGCATCAAATACCTAGGCCAGCAGCCATCAGGCTTAGTGGGAAAAGATTGTAGTGTAGAAATCTCTGATTTTGCATGCACGTGGTGTCTGTGTGTGTGTGTGTGTGTGTGTGTGTGTGTGTGTGTGTGTGTGTGTGTGTGTGTGTGTGTGTGAACTCAGGGCATAGGCTCTATCCCAGAGTTTTCTTGCTCAAGGCTAGTGCTCTACCACTTGAACCACAGCCCCACTTGCTTTTGGATGGTTACCTACAGGTAAGAGTCTCAAGGGCTTTCCTGTCCAGGGTGGCTTTGAATCATGATGGGGGCCCCAAGGAAGCAAGAGTAAACACAACTCTCAAGTACTATCCCTATGGTGGGCTACTCCTGCACCCTGGGGGCCAGATGTGAAACATGCGGCCCTGTGCCATCATCCTCTAGAGTTCAATTTGGGGAAGTGACCAGAGCCAAGCTGACTTTTGCTCACCCTGATTGCTGATGCCAGAGCAGGTCTGTTCCACCCTAGGCCAAGAGAGCTCCTGGAAGCCTGGCTTACCACGGGCACAAAAAAGGGAGAGGTCAGCTCCAGGCTGAGCTAAGAGCCTTTGCCCATGGATACCCCAACTTGGCCTTACTTATCACCATAAGACCTGCCAAAGAACAACCCAAAAAAAACAAAATTGGAGCTGTGCCTCCAAGTGGTAGAGCTCTAGCATTGAACCAAAGAGCTCAGGGACAGGGCCCCCAAGCTTTGAGTTCAAGACCCCAGCTGACCTTCCCCCATAAAACACAGGTTGTCTAAATGTGAATTAGTATGATTTGTGCAGTATTTCTGAAGAATGGTGATACTGAAGAAAGCACCCTAATTCTAATGACAGCTGAACTTGTGACATACAGCTATGTGCTGAGTCCTTCACAGGGCACTATTTGCTGGGTCCTTCCCACATGGGGGTTTTGTGCGGAGTCCTCAAAAAGGTGCTGTTTGGTGAGTCATCCCAAAGGGTGCTATGTGCTGAGTCCCTGAGAAGAGTGGGCCATCCTGGGTTTTTCAAAGGGTGCTGTGTGCTGAGTCCATTACACAACGTACTGTATGCTGAGTCCCTCAAAAGGTGTGGTGAGCTACTGCATCCCAAAGGGTCCTGCTATGTGCTGAGCCCTTGCGAAGAGAGGGATGAGGTGAGTTTTTTGAGTGCTGTGCGCCGAGTCCTTTACACAGAGGGCTGTGTACTGTACTTCAAATGGTGCTGTTTGCTGATTGCTTCCACAGTATGGTATGTGCTGAGCCCTTCAAAATTGTTCTATGTGCTGATTTTTTCGAAGGGTGCTGTGCACTGGATGTTTTACACAGGGTGCTTTATACTCAGCCCTTCAAAGGGTGCTGTTTGCCGAGTACTCTACCCAGCATACTACATGCTGAGTCCTCAAAGGGAGCTGTGTGCTGAGTCCTTTACACAGGGTGCTTTGTGCTGTTTTTGGAAGTGTGCTGTGTGTTGAGTCATCCCAAAGGGTGCTATGTTCTGAGTCCTTGAGAGGTAGTTATCCCCAACACTCACACACACACACACAAACACACATACACACACAAGTTTCACTATGCACCTGCTTGGTGTGTGGAGTGGAGGGGGATGGAGGAGAGTCTCCTCCAGGGGTGGGGCTGAGGGGAGATTCGATCTCCCGGACCAGTACTGGGGGTGGGGTGTAGTGCTGAGCTGAGGTAAGGCTGCAATTGCCATGGTCTGGAAGCCTCAGGGCCCAGTCAGGGCTGCACTTGTGGCCAGGGCTGGGGGGCTGGGCCCAGGGGAGGAGGGGCAGGGCCCAGGGGCACACTTTGGTGGCAGCAATGGCCAGGGGCCCAAGGGGGTAGGGGTGTGTGCGCAGTAGGGGCGGGTTGGCCCAGGAGAGGAGTGTGGGGCAGAAACAGAGCTGGGAGAAGAGCGAGCATGAGCACAAGCACCAGTGGAAACGGCTTCAGTGGCTGGCGGCTGCTCCGATCATAGAGTGGGTCCTGGCTGGTTGCATAGAGCGTGCAGAGCCTGCATGGCAGGCTATGGCCGCGTGTAGCCCCTCGGAGACATAGCAGCCATGGCGGCCTTGAGTCTGAGGTCCCGGTTAGGGGAGCACGGGAGAGTGAGCAGCTGCTGAGGCAGAGACGGCGGCCACAGAGGAGGAGGCCATTGAGGGGGCGACAGCGGCTGAGGAGAAGGAGAAGAGGCTGAGCGCTGCCCGGCCATGCACCAGCGAACACCCCCGCTCCTTCCCAACAGCGCTGCCTTTCAAACATGGTGCTGCAGGCTCGGACTGGTGGAGCCTCTTGCAGTCACCTGGTGGAGATGGCGCACCCCTGTGGGGCTTGTGGCCTTGACTTGGTCCCCGCCCCGGGTCCTCAGACTCAGGTCGCGCACCCAGAGTCGCAGCCTACAGCTTCTCCCAGCAGCTCACGTGAGTGGCCGCCCTGCAGGCCAGCACCTGGCGTGACCCCTGCACCTTGTGACTCCACCACTCTACCCCTTCCACCCCACCCCCGCGGACCCTGAACCTTACCTCTCGCCTCCCCTCTCCTGTCCTACCTGCATCTCCCCAGCACCCCACAGTCCGCCCTGGCTCTGCCACAAATGCACCCCAGGGGTGGGGGTTGGAGCTGGGTGTTGACCTGGGGAACCCAACCCCATCCCTAGCATCCAGTGTCCCAGGAAAATGGGAGCTGCAGGGATGGGTGAGGAGCACCCATCCAGGGGCACCACAGAGCCCCTGGTCTGGAGCAGTGGGAGCCACACAGCCATGCATCTGCACCCTTCCTCTCCCTGGTGGGAACCTGCTGCCTTTAGTCAGAGATGGGGAGTAGCACCTCCACACCTGCCTTCTTAGATCTTTTCCTTTTTGCTGGGGAGGGGGGTGTTGGATACAGAAGATAGGCCCCCTTGCTGTGTGAGCCCTTGTTTTCTGTGCTCAGTCACCCTTTCACCTGAGGACATTCCCAGAAGAGCCCACTAGAGAGGTGAGGGCACTGGGGTCAGATAGAAAGTGGATATTTGGGAGAAACACACACCCCCTCTGAGAGACATACACCAGCCTGTACCCCCAACCCCAGCTGTCAACAGTTCTGACTGGGTGATCACATTTCCCAGCTCTGCCAGCTTCTGGTAGTGCTCCCAGTCCATCTGGTCTCCTTGTCCTCCCCAAGAATCTGCCAAGTCGCCCCAAAGTATGTAGGCTGAAAGTAGGGACTCTATCCATGTATATAGACTTTAGGACCCCATCAAAGTCCCCAACAACGCCCCCACCCCAGGTCATACACCACTCTGGAGGCACCATGACCCCCTGCTTTGTATTCTGTCCAGGCTCTGAGGAGCCATGTGTCTCGGGACTCCTTCACCCAGCGTCCTGGCCTAGGGTTTTGGTGAATGAGGAGTCAAAGCTGGATGTTCCCAAGAGGAAGGGTCTGGCAATGGAGAAAGGGGGAGGCAGGATGGTTCTGCATAATTAGAGCATTGTTCCCCTTGGGTGGTTGCCCCTGGTTCTGACAAGGGAACCCCTCTGCTCAAGCTGGTACATTGCTCAGATGAGAAAGTAACAAACTCCAGAAAGGCACTGCTCTGAGTCTGTGTTTATGTGTTTGTGTGTGTGTGTGTGTGTGTGTGTGTGTGTGTGTGTGTGTGTGTGTGTGTGTGTGTGTGTAAGAGAGAGAGATGAGTCTTCTGTCACTGATTTAGATTTGTGTTTGTGTTTCTGTGTGTGTGTGTGTGTGTGTGAGTGTGTGTGTGTGTGTGTGTGTGTGTGTGTGTGTTTGTTGGGAGAGCAGGGAGGATGAGAACAATGAAAATATATTTAAGTCACTGGGTCTAGAAAGAGCAAAAGCATTTTATTTGTTGTTCTTTTTTCATTAATGCCCATTAGGAGACCAGCCACAATTTTTGTTTTCTCTTTCACCGTTTCATGGCTCCTTTAGGGAAGGTTTCAGTAGATGTTCCTTTCCACCTCTTTCTTCCCCTTTCCTGCAGCCCACAGTAACTCCTGGGCCTGAATGGGTCTCCCCTAGGAGGCCTGTGTGAACCACAGACCAGTGTGGACACCTGCTCTTCTGTCTTTAGCCAGAAGGCTCATGAGGCTACTGTGACCACAGCCGCACTCATCCAGCCAGACAGTCTGCTCTGGTGTGTATAGTTGGAGCTAATTCAAGGTTGGGAATGAGTCTGCCAAACATAAATAGGGAACGAGATGGGGGTAGTAGGGCAGGGGCTGTGAATCTAGGAGGGTCTGGGAAGTGACGATCGGTGTGACATGGCAGATGGTTCACCACGACCAAGGATGAGAGGGGAATCTTACCCAGGGTATTGGCGGTGTACATCTTGGCAGGGGGCTCCAGGCCCCCAATGGTGGCATGGATTCCCTCCAGGGGCAGTGCACTGGTGGGCAGTCCTCCCTGGAGTTCTGCAGACTCCAATCTGTGTCCCTCCTGGGCTGTTTCCAGCTGCGCAATGGTAGGCAAGTGTGTTCCCTCTGCTGGAGCCTACTTGGGATCAGGACATGGCAGTTACCTGAGGCTCTCTGAATGCCATTTTCTATAACCTGCTGTAGGCTGTCTGGAAGGAAAAGGGGACCACTGACTTTGGAAACCTTTAAGTTTGATTGGGACATGTGAAATGCCAGGTTTTCCAGGGTTTTTCCTTGAAGCTGGCAATTTCTACTAATGCTTGGGATTCTGGGTCAAATTAGATGGACCATTTCAGCCACCAAACAATGACGTTCAAAGCAGCACAAGCAGAGTTCCCAAGCCAGATGGTCTCCTGCTATGAACGTCGTGCCTTGACTGCCTTTCTCTGACAGCTGCCGATACTTCTCAACCTCTCTCTAGGGTGATCACTACAGTCGAGGATGTCATGGGGAGCAGAGATTGTGACCTTGTTATCTGCAGCCTACTAGCTGTGAGTAGAGACAATTCCCAGGAACTGTACTGGACTCTGGGAGATTCAGAGACCTGGGATGCCTCAGGGGTCCTATCTCTGGAACATGAAACTTGGGGGCCAGATATGGTGGACCATCCTGTCTGGCCCCAGGGAGTGGAGAGGAGGCCCCTTGAGCCAGGCTTTCACCTCAGGGCAACCTTGTTCACAGCTGAGTGGGGAATTGAGTGCCACACAGCTGGTCAGTGGCCGGACAGAGATCTTTGAGAAGATAGGCATCCCAGAGGCCCCAAAATACAGTGAGTACATCATGGCTCACATCCTTGGAACCAAAACAGTTAAGTGCGGTGGCACCAGGAGGGTGGGAAGAGGGAGGAGGTAGAACTGTTGGACAGCTACATCAGGCTTTGCCCTCACCCAGGATGCTTACCTGAATTGGATGGGACTTTTCTGTAGTATTGTCATAGACAGATGCTCATTCGTTTATCCAACAAACCATTACAGTGTGTGCCAGGTCTTGGTGGGGGAAGAGGAGGGGGTCATACACGATGAAAGGTTCCAGTGCTGGTTCCACAGCACATGAAGAAATCGTGCAACAAGTGTAGGATTATGAAACAAAACATGGCTTTCTTTCATCATTAACCTATCCCCATGAGGAAGGGGATCCTTCACTGTATTCAGTCTTGCAGCTGGGGAAAATGAGGCATTGAGAAGCCAAGTGACCTACTCTTGACTTCCAGCTGACAGGAAGCTAAGCCTGACTTCTCTGCCATACTTCCTAGGACAGTGGGTGTTATTCAGTCCACTTCTTGTGGTGGGACTTCCACTTTTTCATTTTTGAGGCTTGAATTTGAGGCCTGGATGCTGTGCCTGAGCTCCTTAGATCAAGGCTAGCGCTCTACCACATGAGCCACAGCATCACTTCCGGTTTTCTGTTGGTTCTTTGAGTATAAGAGTCTCACAGACATTCCGGTCTGGGCTAGCTGTGAACCATGATCTTCATATCTCAGCCTCCTGTGTAGTTACGATTATAGGTCTGAGCCACCAGCACCTGGCTTAAGTGTAATTCTGGCCCTCTCTTCCTCTTTCTTTCTCTCTCACCCCCTCCTCCCCCTCTCCTCTCTCCCTCTCTTTTTCTCTCCCCACTCTTTCCCTCTCTCTCTATCCCTCTCTCTTTCTCTTTCAGGAACTGGTTGAATAGGTGCTGGAGGAGGTGGCCCAGCATCCCCATGTGGCTGGAACCCAAGGTGTCCCTCTCATTCTGGAGGTGGGCTGAGGGTCAGGAGCTGTTTTGCTCAGCCTGTTGAACTAGCTTCATGAGGTAAGCCCCTCTGTACCCTGGCTAGACTTTGATGGCTATTCATTGTCCATCCCTTGATTCCTTCCTCACATCCCTCTGCTACACCGTTGAAGGAAAGTGGATGAGGAGATGTTGCCTTGTCCCCCTGCCCAGCACGATCCCGGGACTCTGACCCATACCCCCACCTATCTGGTCAGGGCCTGGCTATAAGACAATGAAAACACTCCTTGTCTACTACCCTTTGCTGGCGAGTGTAGTTTTGGTTAGGGGGGTGGGGTGCAGAGGAAAGTGCCCAGACCTGACACCTCCCGGAGGACATTTGTTCTTGTGACAGAGCCAAGTCATTGCTATGGATAAGGAGGAAGCCGCATGGTGGTGGTCAGAAGCTCATGGCTCCCACCCATCATCCTGGCTGTTCGGGAGGCTGAGGTTTGATGGTCATGACTCAGAGCCAGGCCGGGCAGGAAAGTCCAGGAGATTCTTATCTCCCATAAACTACCTCCCTCCCCAAACCCACACACAAGCCAGATGTGCTGTGGCTCAAGTGGTAGAGCCACAGCCTTGAAAAAAGAATCTCAGGGATAACACCCAGACCCTGAATCCAAGTCCTAAGACTAACACAATCATAAAATAAATGAACAGAGTACAACTTTTATCTGACTACCAAGAAAGATGGATACAGTTTTCTTCTGTACTTGTAGCCAAAGGTAAGGGGCTCCCCTTGATGTTCCCCTAAACCTCTCCTCTCCTTTATCTGTCCAGGCTTAGGTTGCAGGACAGAATTCGGATCATCCCCTTGGATGTGACCTTAGCTACCCTCCCCCAAACACCTTCCTTGGGGTCAGGATCCTGGATACACTCCCTGCTGGGAGGATGAGGCACTGCAGAGATGAGGGTAGGTATCCCCAACACTCTCTCTCTCTCTCTCTCTCTCTCTCTCTCTCTCTCTCTCTCTCTCTCTCTCTCTCACACACACACACACACACACACACACACACACACACACACACACACACACACACACAAACACAAATACCCCTAAGCCAACTCAGACTAGCCTTTTCCAAAGACACTTTATCTCCTTGGATTAACTGACCTAAGAGAGAATTTTGATCCCCTGTAATTGATTATTTTAACTTGGGCTTGCTAGATGACAGGAGATAAACAGGAGCAAAAAAAAAAAAAAAAACAAACAACCTTTGGTGCCCATCACCTGGTGCTCAGGCTCATGCCTGTCATACTGGCTACTCCAGATGCTGAGATCTGAGGATCACAGTTTGAAGCCAGCTATAAGCTGGACAGCCCGTAAGGAGACTACTCTCCATGGAACCACCAAAAAGCTAGAAGTGGAGCTGTGGCTCAAGTGGTAGAGCACCAGCCTTGAGCAATAAAACTCAGAGAGCAGCTCCCAGATCCTCAGTTCAAGCCCACACAAAGAAATGGCCCCATCTTGTTGCCCACACATTGCCAGGGCCTCAAGCCCCCTCTCATGGGGTGTGATACAACACCTGTCCCTGGGTGGTGTATCAGGGCCTCCAGAGATCTGGTGGTGGAATCCAGGCCTTTCGCTTCATGCACTCTCAACCCACACTGGCTGGAATGCAGAGCCTGACAAGCCGGCAGCCTGCAGAGTGGAGAGGCTCCTGCTCTGCCAAGGTGATCGGAATGGTCTTCTTGGAGGCAGCACTTGAAAAGGGGGTCTTGCTTAACAAGGAGTATCTGACAGGAAGCACAGAGTACAAAGGTGCTGAATATGATGGGCAACACAGCAGAGTATGTTCATTTCTAGCCAGGGCTGCTGTTGAGAGACTCGGTATAGATGTGTGACTTGGTATAGATGTTGGAGACTGTCCTGAGACAGCCTGAGGGGTCATAGAAGAACAGCTATCCAGGGCTGAGATTGTGTCTTAGAGGTAGAGGGCTCACCTAGCATGCAAGAAAGCATGGGTTGGATTCCTAGGTCCTGCATACACAGAAAAAGGTGGAAGTGGCACCATGGCTCAGGTGAAAGAGTGGTCCCCTAGAGACAAAGAAAGTCGGGGACAGCGCTGGGGCCCTGATGTCAGGCCCTAGGGCTGTCACCATAAAACAGTTCTCCCAGGGACCTTTGTGACATTTGGATGGCTATGCCCTGAAGCTCTCAGTAGATCCATCCATGCTTTGTGTCTCCTTTGACAGAGGGGAGCTGGATACTCCTTCTGCCATGGGCACCCCTGGGCCCGGTTATCAGCAACCCTCCCAACGTCTTCCACCGGGACATGGAGCAGCTGGCCCCAGCAAAAAGTATATGCCTATAGGGTAATATTTTGAAGAGTGCATTGGAAATATTCTAAATATAATAATTAAGTTGAGCAATTTCACATTGACAGTAATTAACTAGAATAATTTAATGCTAATTGGACGTTTGTCTTTCTAAATAAACAAAACCTATTTCTCCTTTTACTTTATCAGGGAAATATCTGAGCAAAAAATGGAAATAAACATATGACTCTATAACAACTGGAATGAATTTTTGCCTTTTTATTAGCAAACATTAACTTTACACAGTATTTTATTGTGTTATACACATATGTCCATATAATGTAGCTTGCTAAATTTTATTCCTTTTATTAATTTCATTAGCCTATTTTTATACTTATGTTTTATTATGTCATACCAACATATTGAATATTTGAACATATTTACTGCACAGTATTTCTCTTCATCTCCTCTCTTACTTTTTTCCAAATTAAATCAGCTCTATCTTTTACACCTGGGTTATTCATTTTATTTTCTGGGTTATTCATATTTTCATATGAGAAATCTAGTATTTGTTTTTTACAGTATGGATAATTTCTTTAATATGAATGTTTCCAGTTCTATTTTTTTATTTTGAAAATACTGTACAGAGGGGTTAAATTTACATGGACAAGATAATGAGTATATTTCTTATCAAGCATTGTACCCTCCTCCTTTGTTTCCCCTTCCCATCCCTTCCCATCCTTCCCCCACCCCCCCACCCAATCCTCCCCGCCCCCCTTTCCCGCACGAAAGTTGTAAAGTTCGTTTTCGACATAACGACTTGTACATCTCATTGTTGCAATGGGTCCCCCTGTATCCCTATTTAAACGATTTGTTTTTCCCCTTCCCCTCCACAAATTATACCGACATCAGATACAGTGAAAGCAGGGGTTATACTGTGGGGGAGGGACATACAAAGCAACAAAGAAATAATCTTATAAATGTGTAAGAAACAATCGCATGAAAGAAAAAAAACATTTGAATACATATCTTAGGGTTCATTTCCCTAACATCACCTTATCTGACCTTTTCTGCTTGACTCAGACATATACTAGATATTGCATGGGACCTATGTTTCTTTGGGCCTGGCTTACTTCACTTAATATAATTTTTTCCAAGACTTTCCATTTCCTAACAAATGGGGCAATGTCATTCTTTCTGATGGATGCATAGAATTTCATTGTGTATATATACCACATTTTCTTGATGCATTCATCTACTGAGGGGCACCTGGGTTAGTTCCATATCTTAGCTATAGTAATTAATGCTGCAATAAATATAATCGTGCTGGTAGCTTTAATGTGGTCTTATTGGTAAACATTTGGGTAAATACCCAAAAGTGGGATTGCTGTGTCATAGGGGAGCTCTATGTGGAGTCTTTTGAGGAACTTCCATACTACTTTCCAAAGTTCTATCTATTTTCTTGAAGATGATATTATTTCATAATTATGTGTGGCTAAATAGTATATCATTGTGTATATGCATATATGTATTACAATTTCTTTCTTCAATGAGTGATTAGGGAAAATGTAGGTTGATTCTGTAGTTACTTATTTTTTTATGTGAGAGAAGGAAGGATGCATATAATGATGCTTGGAATGAGAAACATTCTCTTTAAGCAGGCACTCTCATATTTGAAACATCCTCTCAGCTACTCTTTCATCAGTATTTTAATAGTGAATTGAATTAAAAGAATAAAATTTATCTACTTTTGCAAAGATGTTTTTTTCAGTACCTATAATATTTTTATTATAATGTTATGTTTACTATGTCATGTGAGTATGGGGATGTATGTGAAGATGAAAATCTAGGAATGTTTGTATACGTAGCTGACTCAAAGGAAACAATGTATGTGAGATACAGGATTCAAATAAAAGTTTGAGACCTGTAAGTTGCTAAATTGATGTATATGTCCAGTTTGTGGTGTGTGATTTCAAGATTACATTTTGGTAGATTTCTTACCAAGTAAGTAGATGTTTCAAACCCCAAATCTTAAGGAATAAAATAATCATTGTCTTAGTATTCCAGACATTGTCATAAGTGGAAAAAATGATTGAAAGTATGATGGGTCAATAGTAAGCCTTTAGACACTCTACATTTTCCCCCAAATCTTCAGATGTACTCTTTGGATATTAATTACAAATGTATTTATAAACATTGATATAATATGATCTTATACATAAATATATGTATATATTATAAATATATCATATATAGTTATATTTTAAATGTGTACCATAAATATTGACTTATATTTAAATGTAATTCATCTCATCATTTATACATATATATATATATATATATATATATATATGCATACTTTTTTTTTTGGTCAGTTGTGGGTCTTGAACTCTGGGCTTGAGTGCTGTCCCTGTGCTCTTCAGCTCAAGGCAAGAGCTCTACCACTTGAGACATTTTGCCAGTTACAGTTTTCTGGTGGTTTATTGGAGATAAGAATCTTTGGAATTTCCTGCCTGGGCTGGCATTGAACTGTGACCCTCAGATCTCAGCCTCCTGAGTAGCTAGGATTATAGGCATGAGCCAAGAGCTCCGGGCTATATTTACATCCGAGATTTGTTAGTGGAATAAAGGGTACAGAAACTATTATTCTTATCACAAAATGACTTCACACTTACAGGTATAATTATAAGAAGAAAAACGATAAATATTCACAGTGGCACAAAAATCCCTTAGGTGCCTAACAAGACAGCACGTTTTTCCAGACACTGCATGTGGTGTGAGCTCTTTGCAACCCAAGCGACTGTAGAAGATATTGCACCCTAAACAAAACTGACAATTGCATGAACCCAGTCCTCTATGACAGATTTAGCCAGGCCTATCTTAGAGATTCTTGTTAGGGACATGATGAAAAATTTATAGTTTAATTGTGATTATAGAACTCTTTTATACATGTCACTCAGCCATTAACTATATTTAACATAGTTCCTTTTGCTCTAACTTATATTTTCATGGCTTAGGAAACTGTTTTTTGTTTGTGAAAACTTAGCTGTTCACTATATAGACATGAGTTTTTAATCCTTGAAATTACTGTCTGCATAGTGTTCTATGAGATGAGCTTCTCTTTACCATATCATAGGAATAAACTTACTCTGATTCAAACTTGGACAACAGCTACCTTGTTCTCTCTCCTAGAAAACCATCTGCATAGACTTCTTTACATGTAAACAGACCCTCATTTACTTGCAAAAGTCTGTCAGTGAGTCAAACCTAACTCACCCAAGTGAGGTGAATTCCTCTGTCATGCTTCCTTTACTTTAAAAATGGTAAGAACTGTACAGCAATGTGCATACTTTTTAATGTGAAGTGTGACTCCTATTTTCCATAATGTGAATCAAGCAGAGGAATCAATTTAAGATGTGAAAGAACCTTACAAAGAGTCTTGGACCTTGAAAATTGCCCTGGGTATGAATTTTTGGAGAAATATCCCTTCTAAGACAAAGGACTCAGTTTTTTTTTTTATATTGTGCTGGTACTGGGGTTTGAACTCCTGGCCTTGAGCTCTATCTGGGCTTTAATTCTCAATGTTTGCTCTACACCACCTGAGCCACACCTTCACTTCTTCCTTTTACCACAAGTGCAGAAAAGAATCTCTTAGGTTTATCTACTTAAAATAGCTTGGAGTTGCAATTGTCAAATTTGAACCTACTGAGTATCTAGGTGTAAGCCACTGGTGCTGTGCTAGAACTCACTTCTTAAGAATAAATAATCACAAAAAGAGGTGCAATAAATATTTGTTCAATTATGTATGTGTTGACTGATAAGCCAAATCACTTGCTACTGGAAAAGAAAAAGAGAGAAGATAGAGATTAATATGGAGGAGAGAGACACAAAGAAAGAAGGGATGGGAGGGTAAATGAGTGGAGGGGAGTGAAAGGGAGGATATGAGAGGAGAGGGTAGCTGGGTAGAATTGTCTACTGCTCACTAAGGTATTGTTGGACAATCAATGCCGTTGCATTTATGTAGCCAAAGCTTTATATTTTTGGTAGTAAGTTGATATATAAAATACCAATTTACAGGTAGTAACCTGTTAGTGTGCTTCCTCCTGCACCAAGGAAGCCACAGTTAGGTTACTGTTACAGATAAGGCAAGAGTAAGCAGTTTAAGTTATTCTGAGAAACAATAATTGACATACTAAGAATGTTCCCTTGTATGGTGAAGTCAAGCATCACTCTTTTCCCTGCTACAGTCTTCCTCTCAACAAGAATAGCAAAACCAGAAGAGGAAGGAGATATCTGAGTAATGATCATCTCTCTGTTTAACCTCATCCCTTGGCCTCTCAAACAATAAAGCCAATGGAGACTTAACCTGAACTAATGGGGAAAATGGGGGGAAAAGTTCAGTCTAACTTATTGTGAAACTTTTAAAATAATTGGGGCTGTATTTCAAATACTGAAATAAAACTTTTTAAATTATTAATAAAAAGTTACTCGAAACTTATTGAAAATTTAAGACTACAGGGCTCACTACATAGTGGAATCTGCATAGGTAAAACTGACTCGTGCTCCTATCATCAGAAATTGAAGATTGTCCCTAAACATAGACTGCTGAAGTGATAAGCGATGGAAATTCATGATGGATAGCATAATGCTGAGAGCATGGAAATTATTTCCTTTCCATCTTCAGTGTGTAGAGAAGAAAAAAGCTCTATAGGATGGTCCTGAAGGTGCAATTCTAAATTTAGGACAGAAGGTGAATAGTAAAATAGACCTATCTCAGCCATTCAGAGATTAGAAATGTGGAGAAATATATTCATTTATGTGGTCAAACATGGAAGAGAGGATGTGGCAAGCCCATAGCCAAATGCCAAAGGTAGAGATATTTAACAAAACACCATAAATTTGAAACAAGTCTTAAAAGGGGAGCTAGGCTTAGAGGAAATAGGGCAGAAGGATGGAGAGGGAAATGGTGGACTAATACAGTCATAACACTCAATGTACATATGTGAGAATATAAGTAGGAAACTTGAAGGGATAGGTGGGGTTGGGGTAAGGGAAGGAAGAAAAAAGGAAAATTTGACAATGATCCAGATGCACTGAACATTGAAATGCACGTACACTCTATTCAACACTGACATGATGAAGCAAAACCCCTTTGCACAACTTGCTAAAGATAATTTTTTTTGAAGTTTTAATATTAAAAGACCAGAAGCATAAACCTTTAGAGATAAATAAGAGGATAGTATTGACATATTGTTGAGGCTTGTGTTCCCAAAATTGAAACAATTCCCAAAATTGAATATATTTAAAACATTAAAACTTTGAACGAACCTTAACACTTGCTGCAGTGTTCATTATGACAGGTGCCTTGTATAGAATAATTGAATTCCTCCTCCTACACATTTCTTGAACAACAAATATCTGGAATTATTTTGTTTTTGACATGTCAATCTTGACTTTATTCTTAAATGTGTGCTTATGTAAGAAATATATGGTTGTAAAATTTCATGACAATTCTTTTGAACTTCCTTTTTGTTGAATCGTCTAGTTTAATAAAATCCAATTGCACTTTTGATATAAAAATATTTTGTGCTCAATTCAGAATCACATACACTAACATTGGAACGATACAGAGAAGATTAGCATGGCACCTGTGCAAGGACGACATGCAAATTCGTGGAGCGTTCCATATTTTTACAACAACAGATGCTGGAGGGGATGTGGCCACAAGGGAACCATACAGCATTCTTGGTGGGAGTGTAAACTTGTTCAACCACTTTGTAAAGCATTATGGAGGTTCCTCAAACGATTCCACATAAAGCTCCCCTTTGACCCAGCAACCCCACTTTTGGGGATTTACTAAATGATCACAAAAAGACCATACTAAAACTACCAGCTCAACTATGTTTATTGCAGCATTATTTACCATAGCTAAGATATGGAACCAACCCAGCTATCCCCACTACATGAATGGATCAAGAAAATGTGGTGTATATACACAAGGGAATTCTATGCCTCCATCAGAAAGAATGACATCACCCAATTTGTTAGGAAATGGAAAGACTTGGGAAAAAATTTATTATGTGAAGTAAGCCAAGTCCAAAGAAACAGGTCCCATGGTTTCCCTTATTTTCAATAACGAATATATGTCTAGGGCAAGCAGACAATGTCAAAAACTATGTTCATATGAACAGATATGATGATGTTAAGGGAATTGAACTCCAAGATAGGGAAACAAGTATTTTTTTTGTTTGTTTCTTGCTATTGTTTCTAACGTACTTATAATGTGCGATGTGAATTTTTGTTTCTTTGTATGTTCCTCCCCCATGCTATAACCCTTGTTTTCACTGTATTTGAAGTTGGTGCATGTGCCTCTTGTATTTACGCTTCTCTAATTTGGGGAGGGGAAGGGAAAAGATGCATGCGTGCAAACGCATGTGCATGCATGTGTGTTGGCGTGCTCAGAGTTTGAAATCAGGGCTTAAAGGCCATGCTAGGTCGTTCCTCTCTAGGTTGGTGAGGTACTATATGAACTACATTTTCTTTCCTGGGTCTTTGCTAGTTCATTAAAAATTTTGAAAAATAATTTCATGAATTTTTTTGTTTGTTTTGGAAGCCCTGATTGGCTTCCAATGGTTATCCACAGATCTCAGGCTCCTGAGTAGATATCCCAAGTAGATAGGATTATAAGTGTGACTAACCAATACAAGGCTTTCAGAATAATTTTAAAAGTAGAAGAAAATTTACTTCATGGGGGCCTGTTTTATTGTCTCCTACTTTTAAAGTATTTTGCATTGATTAAATGTGAATTTATTTCATTTTTGGATTCTTAAAAGAGAGTAAGTGATATTTAAAAGTTTTGGTACTTTTTAAAAAAACTGGAACTGTGGGACAGAAGAAATTTGCCTCTCTTTGGACCTCAATTTAGAAGCTCAGCTCTGTGCATGATAACCCACTGTCACCAACACAGTCTGTGTTGAAGACAAAATGTGACAGAAAACAATCACCATGGGCAATATTTGCTATGCTATTATTTCTTGGAAAATATGAATATTGAATTGAGAGTGTAAGAGAATGGAGAGAATTTACCTACCTTTTGTGTATTGCAGAAAGACTTTTGGAAACTTTGACTCATTTCCTTCCTCACTGTGTGTCTTTGGGCCATGCACTTAGTGCCTTTAATTACAATTTTTCCCAACACTAAAATGGTAATAACATTAGCATTATTGCAAATGTTATCTTAAGAATTAAGAGAAATAAAACTTGTAAAATACTTAACATAAACTTCCATGAATGAGCTTTGAGTTTAGCCAGAAGTTTTTTTTAAAATACTAAATAGAATGTCATAAGTATTACGGAAACCATTACATGTAGTGAGCAACCAGAAGTAATGTTATCTATTGATCATGCTCTGCTTCCAGGGAAGCCAGGTGGATAACTTTTCATGCTGTAAATCAAACTGGTTATCTTCAGTCTTGTTAGTGTAAAAATATCAGGGACATAATAATGAAGGAATGTTGTAGACTGAGATGAAGTCCAAAAGAAAATGTACAGGGCTGGGAAGGTAGCTCAGTGGTAGACCGCTTGCCTTGCATGTCTGAGGCCCTGGGTTCTATTCCCCAGTACCACATAAGCAAAAAGAAAAAAAAGCCGGAAGTGGTGCTGTGGCTCAAGTGGTAGAGCACTAGCCTTGAGCTGAAGAGCTGAGGGACAGCGCCCAGGCCCAGAGTTCAGGCCCCTTGACCGGATCCCCCCCCCCCAAAAAAAGAAAATGTACAAAACTGAGAAAACATAAAAGTATCTGAGCAGTATAGTGTGTTTTACATCATTTAAGTTAAATAACAAAGATAATGAAAACCCAGAAGAATAAATTGTCTTTTTGATATTTTATCATAGGTCTTTCCTCATTCTTGTAGAGGCATCATCAGATGAGAGGAAATGTATTTTTTTTTGTTCGCTTCCTTCCATTTATTCTTTTGTTTGAAATCTGAACTACATGAGACAGAAAGAAACGAAGGGAAATTAGTCACACAGGCTTTGGAAAGAAAAATCAACGTAAAATAAAATACATATAGTCTTGTATAAGGTCTAACTAAATTGAGTTATATAGTCTCAAGCATTAACAGAAAATGATTTAATCAATATCATGTTATTGAAAACTAAAAAATGTTAGGAGTTGCTTAATTTTTTCCTTTCTACTACCTTGAATAAATTATTGCTTTTGTATAGAGAGATTAAAGATGAGATTAACAAGAAACTTGATTAAAAATGGACAAAATTTCTGAATAGACATGTTTTCCAAAAAGCCCTGAAAATTGCCAGTGGGTTTACAAAGTTGTGTTTAATACAACTTCTATACTGGTTTAATGTTTTGTAAGAAAAAGTCATTAGAGAAATGCAATTCAAAATTACTATGATACTACTTCATAACTACTATAACTCTTATCAAAAAAATCAAAGGAACCAGGTGTGATGGTAAAGGCTTGTAATTCGAAGCTTTTAGGAGGTTGGAGTAAAAGGATTTGGGTCTGAGGTCATCTTGGGTATTGCACACAGTAAAAAACTGCCCTTTAAAAAAACTTAAAAAAAAAGTAATAATGTTGGCTGGTGAGAGTGTGGAGAAAAGGAAAATTTCTTCACTCTTGGTCAAAATACAGGTTAGTACTCTCATTGTAGAAAGTAGTATGCAGTTTTCTAAAGAAATTCAAAGATGAAATATCAACTGACCCACCAATCATGTGATTATTTCTCTCTGAGTAACTCATAAATATATCTGTAGTTCATTGTTATTCACATTATTCACAACAACAGCCAAGATATAAATCGAAGTTCAGTGTTCAACTACAGACTATTAAACAACTGTGGTGCATGCACAAATATATTTTTCTGTTTCATCCTTAAAATAGCAAGAGATTTCTCCCATTAGCCACAACTTACAATCACCTGAAAGATGTATTCTAAATGAGGAAAAATGTTGTCTTCTGATATTTGTAAACACACACACACACACACACACACACACACACACACACACACACACACACACACACACACACACACACACCAACCTCAAACATTAAGAGTGAAATTTTTTGAAAAGTAAAGCAAAGTGGAATTGCTGGGGCATTTAGGTCACAATGTAGAAGATAGTAGATATACAGGATGAACTGGTATAGAGTTACAATGTACAACATGAGGATACAGGGGACAACACTGGCCTTACATAGGAATGAAGCTAAATAAGTAGGAGTTGTTCTTCCTAGTAAATGTTGCTCTTTTGGATGCTCTTCCTCCAGTAATGGATAAGATGAACATAATTCTTTAAATATATCTGCCTGTTAGCAGAAATAATAACAAACAATAAAGCAAAGCAATAATATTGTATGCTCAACATAGGACAAAATATCAAATTAAAATACATGAGATTATCCTTGGTGTGAACTAATTATTACAAATAAGGGAAACCATGGGAGCTATGTTTCTTTAAGTCCCACCAACAGTGTAATAGAGTTCCCAATTGGCTACATCCATGTCAGCATTTGCTATTGTTAGTCTTCTTGATAATGACCATTCTAACTGGGATGAGGTAGAATCAGTCTTGTTTACTTGTAGATTTGTGGGCACCTTCTAGCTACCATAAATGAATGAATCCATGAAACTTATATTGCTCTGAGTCTGCATTCTGTTCTCTTTGCTCTTAGTATAATTTTACCAAGCCTTTCATTTTCATTAATACTGGTGAAAAGTCATCCTCTCTGATGGGTGAATAGAATTCCACTGTGTTTGTTTGTGTGTGTGTGTGTGTGTGTAAGATCATGATAGGCCCATAAGCCTTCTGTTTCATCTGTAATTTTGTAATTCCATATTAAATTTGGATTGCTTTCTCTACTGCATTGAAAAATATAGTTGGGATTTTGATGAGTATTGCATTGTCAATTTTTTGTCGGCCATATTGCAGTTTCATCATGTAAATTCTTCCAACCAGGAGCATTAAAATATTTTCCATTTTCTTGAGTCTCCTTCAATTTCCCTTTTTAGATTTTTAAAGTTTTCACAGTAGAGGTCCTTCACATTTTTTAGTTACATTAATTCCTAGTTTTGTTGTTGTTGTTTAGTTTAGATTTGATTTGGTTTAGAGGCTAATCCATATGAAGTTGTTTTCTGAATTTCAGCCTGGATATTTCCATTCTTGGTAACACAAAAACTACTGATTCTTGTGGTTTTTATACCCTGCTACATTGCTGAAAGTTAGCATCACCTTTAGTAACTTGAAGGAGGAAGCTATAGGGTCCTTTAAATACAGGATCATTTCATCTGTAAAAAGGGATAGTTTTATGTCTTCCCTATTTGGATCCCCTTTATGTTTTTCTCTTGCTTATTGCTCTTGCTAGAAAGTCCACTACCTTATTGAAGAGTAGTAGAGAGAGTGAACATCATTGTCTCATTCCTGATTTTAATGTCTTCATGCTTCCACTGGGTAAATGCTAATTATCTGTCATATATATACTCTGAATTATATTGAGGTATGTTCCATGCATTTCTAGCTTCTCCGACAATCATAAAGGGGTATTGGAGCTTGTTAAAAGCTATTATTACATCCCTATAGACAATCATGTTTTTCTTTTACCTGCTTCTGCTGATGTTTTGTATTATGATTATTGACAAGAATATTGAATCCAATTGTATCCTAAGATGAATCCTATTTGATCATACAATATTATTTTTTGTTGCTGAAATTAGTTGGTGAGAATTTTATTAAGAAGTTCTGCATCATTGCTTATCAAAGAATTGGGTTCATAGTTCTCTTTCTTTGGTGAGTCCCTATATAATTTGGGGAAGAGTCTAATTCTGCATCATACAATGTGTTCGACAATTCCATTTCCCTTTCTATTCCATTGAAGAGTTACATCTATGTATTGTAAGTTCTTTGCAGGCCTTAATTTCATGGTAAATTTATTGAGTCATAGATTTTTCTGAAATGGGAAGTGGTTTATTGACATTTCATTTTCATTTCTTCTTATGTGTTACTTCTTGCTTCAGATCCAGTATAGGAACGCATCAATTTCTCCAGGATTCTTCAGGTGATTGGCATCAGATTTTCAAAGTGCTGTCTTATAACATTCTCAATTTTGCTTATATCTGTTGTGGTCTCATTTTTGTCTCTAATTTTCTGTATTTGCATGAGTTCTCTTATTGTTTTGTCTTTTTTATTATGAGGTGATATACAGAGAGGTGGGTTACAGTTACATAAATAATGAGTACATTTTTTTCTTCTTCCCCCAACACTGACATCCCACTCCCACAAAGTTGTAAAGTTTATTTCTAACATAGTGTCTAGTGAATATCACTCTTGCTTTGGTTAATCTTTGTCCCACCATTTCTGTGATTTCCCTTCCTTTCCCCAAGTCAGATTAACTTATGAATAAGACAAAGGGTACAGAAATCAAAAACAGTGAGTACAGGGAATAAACCAAAGGGGAAAAACTAAATAGAAATAACTAAAAACAATTCACTATACAATAATCTTCTATCCATTTCTTGGAGCTCATTTTGATAAGCATCATTTTATGGTGATATGTGTATTGCTATTGAGCTACTGTGAATATCCTAGAAATATTCTAGTTTTTCCAAATGAGTGAAAACATGTAGCCTCTGATTCTTTGGGTCTGGCTTGTTTGAATTATTATGTTCCCAAATGATTCCATTTTCTTACAAATGGGACAATGTCAATCATTCTGATGGAAGCATAGAATTTTGTTGTGAATATATACAACATTTTCTTGATCCATCATTGCTGGGTCATAGGGGAGCTCTAGTGAGGAACCTCTATACTTCTTTACAGAGTATTTGAACAAGTTTACATTTCCACCAGTAGTGTAGTAATGTTCCTTTTTGGCCACATCCCCACCAGCCCAGCATCTGTTATTATTAGTTTTCTGCATTCAAACTGGGGTTAGGTGGAATCTCAATTTTGCTTTGATTTGCATTTCTTTTATGGCCAGAAATGTTGCATATTTCTTCATGTGTCTATTGGCCATTCATATTTCTTCTTCAGAGAGGTCTGTCCTTAAATCTTAAGTTCAATTATATTATGAGGGTTGTTGTTTCTATGAGGATTTGTTTTTTGGGGGGCATTAATTTTGGGGCTCTAAGAATATTTGCGATATGAGGACATTGTATGTTGCAGAGCAAATAAAGACCTTCTCCCACTCTGTTAGTTTTCTACTTGTCTTTCTATCTATATAAGTTCTCTTTTTAGTCAGATTTGGTAAGGGTCTGTCAAGTCTGTTAATTTATTGAAAGAACCAGCTCTGTTTTGTTGATCTTTCTATGTTTTATTTTGTCTTTATTTAGTTATTTCTGATTTAATGTTTTATATGTTTCAGCCTACTTACATTTGGACTTGTTCCTCTCTTCAAGGAGCTTTAGGTACATGATAAAAATACTGATTTGAGATTTCCCCAATTGCTTGATGTAGGCATTCAAAGCTATAAATTTTCCTGTAAGTACTGCATTTAATGTGTCCCAGAGGAGCTGGTATTTTGTGTGTTCATTTTTGTTGAATACCAGAAACTTTCAGATTTCCATTCTAATCTCTTCAGTGCCCCACTGGTCATTCAGCAATGTGTTGTTCAGTCTTCATAGGTTTGACAATTTTTTTTGCTTTAGCTGTTTAATTGTAAGTTTATTCTGCTGTGGTCTGACAAGCTATGGGAATTC